>NC_090329.1:136757457-136968989 GCF_035084215.1 Heptranchias perlo
GTAGGAACGGGCCATTGTAGAAACCGCCCATTGTAGGAACCGCCCATTGTAGGAACCGCCCATTGTAGGAACGGCCCATTGTAGGAACCGCCCATTGTAGGAACGGCCCATTGTAGAAACCGCTCATTGTAGGAACCGCCCATTGTAGGAACGGCCCATTGTAGGAACGGCCCATTATAGAAACCGCCCATTGTAGGAACCGCCCATTGTAGGAACCGCCCATTGTAGGAACGGCCCATTGTAGGAACGGCCCATTGTAGAAACCGCCCATTGTAGGAAGGGCCCATTGTAGGAACGGCCCATTGTAGGAACGGCCCATTGTCGAAACCGCCCATTGTAGGAACCGCCCATTGTAGGAACGGCCCATTGTAGGAACGGTCCATTGTAGGAACGGCCCATTGTAGGAACGGCCCATTGTAGGAACCGCCCATTGTAGGAACGGCCCATTGTAGGAACGGCCCATTGTAGGAACGGCCCATTGTAGAAACGGCCCATTGTAGGAACGGCCCATTGTAGGAACGGCCCATTGTAGGAACGGCCCATTGTAGGAACCGCCCATGAAAGAAACCGCCCATTGTAGGAACGGCCCATTCAAGAAACCGCCCATTGTAGGAACGGCCCATTGTAGGAACGGCCCATTGTAGGAACGTCCCATTGTAGGAACGGCCCATTGTAGGAACCGCCCATTGTAGGAACCGCCCATTGTAGGAACGGCCCATTATAGAAACCGCCCATTGTAGGAACGGCCCATTAAAGAAACCGCCCATTGTAGGAACGGCCCATTATAGAAACCGCCCATTGTAGGAACGGCCCATTGTAGGAACGGCCCATTGTAGGAACGGCCCATTATAGAAACCGCCCATTGTAGGAACGGCCCATTAAAGAAACCGCCCATTGTAGGAACGGCCCATTATAGAAACCGCCCATTGTAGGAACGGCCCATTGTAGGAACGGCCCATTGTAGGAACGGCCCATTGTAGGAACGGCCCATTGTAGGAACCGCCCATTGTAGGAACCGCCCATTGTAGGAACGGCCCATTGTAGGAACGGCCCATTGTAGGAACCGCCCATTGTAGAAACCGCCCATTGTAGGAAAGGCCCATTGTAGAAACCGCCCATTGTAGGAACGGCCCATTGTCGGAACGGCCCATTGTAGGAACGGCCCATTGTAGAAACCGCCCATTGTCGGAACCGCCCATTGTAGAAACCGCCCATTGTAGGAACGGCCCATTGTGGAAACCGCCCATTGTAGGAACGGCCCATTGTACGAACGGCCCATTGTAGGAACGGCCCATTGTAGGAACCGCCCATTGTAGGAACGGCCCATTGTAGGAACGGCCCATTGTAGGAACGGCCCATTGTAGGAACGGCCCATTGTAGGAACCGCCCATTGTAGGAACGGCCCATTATAGATACCGCCCATTGTAGGAACGGCCCATTAAAGAAACCGCCCATTGTAGGAACGGCCCATTATAGAAACCGTCCATTGTAGGAACGGCCCATTATAGAAACCGCCCATTGTAGGAACGGCCCATTAAAGAAACCGCCCATTGTCGGAACGGCCCATTGTAGGAACGGCCCATTGTAGGAACGGCCCATTGCAGGAACGGCCCATTGTAGGAACGGCCCATTGTAGGAACGGCCCATTGTAGGAACCGCCCATTGTAGGAACGGCCAATTGTAGAAACCACCCATTGTAGGAACGGGCCATTGTAGAAACCGCCCATTGTAGGAACCGCCCATTGTAGGAACCGCCCATTGTAGGAACGGCCCATTGTAGGAACCGCCCATTGTAGGAACGGCCCATTGTAGAAACCGCTCATTGTAGGAACCGCCCATTGTAGGAACCGCCCATTGTAGGAACGGCCCATTGCTGGAACGGCCCATTATAGAAACCGCCCATTGTAGGAACCGCCCATTGTAGGAACCGCCCATTGTAGGAACGGCCCATTGTAGGAACGGCCCATTGTAGAAACCGCCCATTGTAGGAACGGCCCATTGTAGAAACCGCCCATTGTAGGAACGGCCCATTGTAGGAACGGCCCATTGTAGGAACCGCCCATTGTAGAAACCGCCCATTGTAGGAACCGCCCATTGTAGGAACGGCCCATTGTAGGAACGGTCCATTGTAGGAACGGCCCATTGTAGGAACGGCCCATTGTAGGAACCGCCCATTGTAGGAACGGCCCATTGTAGGAACCGCCCATTGTAGAAACGGCCCATTGTAGGAACGGCCCATTGTAGGAACGGCCCATTGTAGGAACGGCCCATTGTAGGAACCGCCCATGAAAGAAACCGCCCATTGTAGGAACGGCCCATTAAAGAAACCGCCCATTGCAGGAACGGCCCATTGTAGGAACGGCACATTACAGAAACCGCCCATTGTAGGAACGGCCCATTGTAGGAACCGCCCATTGTAGGAACGGCCCATTGTAGGAACGGCCCATTGTAGGAACGGCCCATTGTAGGAACGGCCCATTGTAGGAACGGCCCATTGTAGGAACCGCCCATTGTAGGAACGGCCCATTGTAGGAAGGGCCCATTGTAGGAATGGCCCATTGTAGGAACGGCCCATTGTAGGAACGTCCCATTGTAGGAACGGCCGATTGTAGGAACGGCCCATTGTAGGAAGGGCCCATTGTAGGAACGGCCCATTGTAGAAACCGCCCATTGTAGGAACCGCCCATTGTAGGAATGGCCCATTGTAGGAACGGCCCATTGTAGGAACGGCCCATTGTAGGAACCGCCCATTGTAGAAACGGCCCATTGTAGGAACGGCCCATTATAGAAACCGCCCATTGTTGGAACGGCCCATTAAAGAAACCGCCCATTGTAGGAACGGCCCATTGTAGAAACCGCCCATTGTAGGAACGGCCCATTATAGCAACCGCCCATTGTAGGAACGGCCCATTAAAGAAACCGCCCATTGTAGGAACGGCCCATTGTAGGAACGGCCCATTCTAGAAACCGCCCATTGTAGGAACGGCCCATTGTAGGAACGGCCCATTGTAGGAACGGCCCATTGTAGGAACCGCCCATTGTAGGAACGGCCCATTATAGGAACGGCCCATTGTAGGAACGGCCCATTGTAGGAACGGCCCATTGTAGGAACGGCCCATTGTAGGAACGGCCCATTGTAGAAACGGCCCATTGTAGGAACGGCCCATTGTAGGAACGGCCCATTGTAGGAACGGCCCATTATAGAAACCGCCCATTGCAGGAACCGCCCATTGTAGGAACCTCCCATTGTAGGAACGGCCCATTGTAGGAACGGCCCATTGTAGGAACCGCCCATTGTAGGAACCGCCCATTGTAGGAACGGCCCGTTGTAGGAACGGCCCGTTGTCGGAACGGCCCGTTGTAGGAACGGCCCGTTGTAGGAACGGCCCATTGTAGAAACCGCCCATTGTAGGAACGGCCCATTGTAGGAACGGCCCATTATAGAAACCGCCCATTGTAGGAAGCGCCCATTGCAGGAACGGCCCATTGTAGGAACGGCCCATTGTAGGAACCGCCCATTGTAGAAACCGCCCATTGTAGGAACGGCCCATTGTAGGAACGGCCCATTGTAGAAACCGCCCATTGTAGGAACGGCCCATTGTAGGAACGGCCCATTGTAGGAACGGCCCATTGTAGAAACCGCCCATTGTAGGAACGGCCCATTGTAGGAACGGCCCATTGTAGAAACCGCCCATTGTAGGAACGGCCCATTGTAGGAACGGCCCATTGTAGGAACGGCCCATTGTAGAAACCGCCCATTGTAGGAACGGCCCATTGTAGAAACCGCCCATTGTAGGAACGGCCCATTGTAGGAACGGCCCATTGTAGGAACGGCCCATTGTAGGAACGGCCCATTGTAGAAACCGCCCATTGTAGGAACGGCCCATTGTAGGAACGGCCCATTGTAGGAACGGCCCATTGTAGAAACCGCCCATTGTAGGAACGGCCCATTGCAGGAACGGCCCTTTGTAGGAATGGCCCATTATAGAAACCGCCCATTGTAGGAACGGCCCATTGTAGGAACGGCCCATTGTAGAAACCGCCCATTGTCGGAACGGCCCATTGTAGGAACGGCCCATTGGAGGAACCGCCCATTGCAGGAACGGCCCATTGTAGGAACGGCCCATTGCAGGAACGGCCCATTGTAGGAACGGCCCATTGTAGAAACCCCCCATTGTAGGAACGGCCCATTGTAGAAACCGCCCATTGTAGGAACGGCCCATTGTAGGAACCGCCCATTGTAGGAACGGCCCATTGTAGGAACGGCCCATTGTAGGAACCGCCCATTGTAGGAACCGCCCATTGCAGGAACGGCCCATTGTAGGAACGGCCCATTGTAGGAACGGCCCATTGTAGAAACCGCCCATTGGAGGAACGGCCCAATGTAGAAACCGCCCATTGTAGGAACGGCCCATTGTAGAAACCGCCCATTGTAGGAACGGCCCATTGTAGAAACCGCCCATTGTAGGAACGGCCCATTGTAGAAACCGCCCATTGTAGGAACGGCCCATTGTAGGAACCGCCCATTGTAGGAACCGACCATTGTAGGAACGGCCCATTGTAGAAACCGCCGATTGTCGGAACGGCCCATTGTAGAAACCGCCCATTGTAGGAACGGCCCATTGTAGAAACCGCCCATTGTATGAACGGCCCATTGTAGGAACGGCCCATTGTAGGAACGGCCCATTGTAGGAACGGCCCATTGTAGAAACCGCCCATTGTAGGAACGGCCCATTGTAGGAACGGCCCATTGTAGGAACGGCCCATTGTAGAAACCGCCCATTGTATGAACGGCCCATTGTAGGAACGGCCCATTGTAGGAACGGCCCATTGTAGGAATGGCCCATTGCAGAAAACGCCGATTGTCGGAACGGCCCATTGTAGGAACCGCCCATTGTAGGAACGGCCCATTGTAGAAACCGCCCATTGTAGGAACGGCCCATTGTAGAAACGGCCCATTGTAGGAACGGCCCATTGTAGGAACGGCCCATTGTAGAAACCGCCGATTGTCGGAACGGCCCATTGTAGAAACCGCCCATTGTAGGAACCGCCCATTGTAGGAACCGCCCATTGTAGGAACCGCCCATTGTAGGAACGGCCCATTGTAGGAACGGCCCATTGTAGAAACCGCCCATTGTAGGAACGGCCCATTGTAGGAACGGCCCATTGTAGAAACGGCCCATTTGTAGGAACGGCCCATTGTAGGAACGGCCCATTGTCGAAACCGCCCATTGTAGGAACGGCCCATTGTAGAAACCGCCCATTGTAGGAACGGCCCATTGTAGAAACCGCCCATTGTAGGAACGGCCCATTGTAGGAACCGCCCATTATAGAAACCGTCCATTGTAGGAACGGCCCATTGTAGGAACGGCCCATTGTAGGAACGGCCCATTGTAGGAAGGGCCCATTGTAGGAACGGCCCATTGTAGGAACGGCCCATTGTAGGAACGGCCCATTGTAGGAACGGCCCATTGTAGGAACGGCCCATTGTAGGAACGGCCCATTGTAGGAACGGCCCATTGTAGAAACCGCCCATTGTAGGAACCGCCCATTGTAGGAACGGCCCATTGTCGGAACGGCCCATTGTAGGAACGGCCCATTGTAGGAACCGCCCATTGTAGAAACGGCCCATTGTAGGAACGGCCCATTATAGAAACCGGCCATTGTAGGAACGGCCCATGAAAGAAACCGCCCATTGTAGGAACGGCCCATTATAGAAACCGCCCATTGTAGGAACGGCCCATTATAGAAACCGCCCATTGTAGGAACGGCCCATTAAAGAAACCGCCCATTGTAGGAACGGCCCATTGTAGGAACGGCCCATTATAGAAACCGCCCATTGTAGGAACGGCCCATTGTAGGAAGGGCCCATTGTAGGAACCGCCCATTGTAGGAACCGCCCATTGTAGGAACGGCCCATTGTAGGAACGGCCCATTGTAGGAACGGCCCATTGTAGGAACCGCACATTGTAGGAACAGCCCATTGTAGGAACGGCCCATTGTAGGAACCGCCCATTGTAGGAACGGCCCATTGTAGGAACGGCCCATTGTAGGAACGGCCCATTGTAGAAACCGCCCATTGTAGGAACGGCCCATTGTAGGAACGGCCCATTGTAGGAACGGCCCATTGTAGAAACGGCCCATTGTAGGAACGGCCCATTGTTGGAACGGCCCATTGTAGAAACCGCCCATTGCAGGAACGGCCCATTGTAGAAACCGCCCATTGTAGGAACGGCCCATTGTAGAAACCGCCCATTGTAGGAACGGCCCATTGTAGGAACCGCCCATTATAGAAACCGCCCATTGTAGGAACGGCCCATTGTTGGAATGGCCCATTGTAGGAACGGCCCATTGCAGGAAGGGCCCATTGTAGGAACGGCCCATTGTAGGAACGGCCCATTGTAGGAACGGCCCATTGTAGGAACGGCCCATTGTAGGAACGGCCCATTGTAGGAACGGCCCATTGTAGGAACGGCCCATTGTAGGAACGGCCCATTGTAGGAACCGCCCATTGTTGGAACGGCCCATTGTAGAAACCGCCCATTGTAGGAACCGCCCATTGTAGGAACGGCCCATTGTAGGAACGGCCCATTGTAGGAACGGCCCATTGTAGGAACCGCCCATTGTAGAAACCGCCCATTGTAGGAACGGCCCATTGTAGGAACCGCCCATTGTAGGAACCGCCCATTGTAGGAACGGCCCATTGTAGGAACGGCCCATTGTAGGAACGGCCCATTGTAGGAACGGCCCATTGTAGGAACGGCCCATTGTAGGAACGGCCCATTGCAGAAACGGCCCATTGTAGGAACGGCCCATTGTAGGAACGGCCCATTGTAGGAACGGCCCATGAAAGAAACCGCCCATTGTAGGAACCGCCCATTGTAGGAACCTCCCGTTGTAGGAACGGCCCATTGTAGGAACGGCCCATTGTAGGAACCGCCCATTGTAGGAACGGCCCATTGTAGGAACGGCCCGTTGTACGAACGGCCCGTTGTAGGAACGGCCCGTTGTAGGAACGGCCCATTGTAGGAACGGCCCATTATAGAAACCGCCCATTGCAGGAACGGCCCATTGTAGGAACGGCCCATTGTAGGAACCGCCCATTGTAGAAACCGCCCATTGTAGGAACGGCCCATTGTAGGAACGGCCCATTGTAGAAACCGCCCATTGTAGGAACGGCCCATTGTAGGAACGGCCCATTGTAGGAACGGCCCATTGTAGAAACCGCCCATTGTAGGAACGGCCCATTGTAGGAACGGCCCATTGTAGAAACCGCCCATTGTAGGAACGGCCCATTGTAGGAACGGCCCATTGTAGGAACGGCCCATTGTAGAAACGGCCCATTGTAGGAACGGCCCATTGTAGGAACGGCCCATTGTAGAAACCGCCCATTGTAGGAACGGCCCATTGTAGAAACCGCCCATTGTAGGAACGGCCCATTGTAGGAACGGCCCATTGTAGGAACGGCCCATTGTAGGAACGGCCCATTGTAGAAACCGCCCATTGTAGGAACGGCCCATTGTAGGAACGGCCCATTGTAGAAACGGCCCATTGTAGAAACCGCCCATTGTAGGAACGGCCCATTGTAGAAACCGCCCATTGTAGGAACGGCCCATTGTAGGAACGGCCCATTGTAGGAACGGCCCATTGTAGGAACGGCCCATTGTAGAAACCGCCCATTGTAGGAACGGCCCATTGTAGAAACCGCCCATTGTAGGAACGGCCCATTGTAGGAACGGCCCATTGTAGAAACGGCCCATTGTAGGAACGGCCCATTGTAGGAACGGCCCATTGTAGAAACCGCCCATTGTAGGAACGGCCCATTGTAGAAACCGCCCATTGTAGGAACGGCCCATTGTAGGAACGGCCCATTGTAGGAACGGCCCATTGTAGGAACGGCCCATTGTAGAAACCGCCCATTGTAGGAACGGCCCATTGTAGGAACGGCCCATTGTAGAAACGGCCCATTGTAGAAACCGCCCATTGTAGGAACGGCCCATTGTAGAAACCGCCCATTGTAGGAACGGCCCATTGTAGGAACGGCCCATTGTAGGAACGGCCCATTGTAGGAACGGCCCATTGTAGAAACCGCCCATTGTAGGAACGGCCCATTGCAGGGACGGCCCATTGTAGGAATGGCCCATTATAGAAACCGCCCATTGTCGGAACGGCCCATTGTAGGAACGGCCCATTGTAGAAACCGCCCATTGTAGGAACGGCCCATTGTAGGAACGGCCCATTGTAGGAACCGCCCATTGCAGGAACGGCCCATTGTAGGAACGGCCCATTGTAGGAACGGCCCATTGTAGGAACGGCCCATTGTAGGAACGGCCCATTGTAGAAACCGCCCATTGTAGGAACGGCCCATTGTAGGAACCGCCCATTGTAGGAACGGCCCATTGTAGGAAAGGCCCATTGTAGGAACGGCCCATTGTAGGAACCGCCCATTGCAGGAACGGCCCATTGTAGGAACGGCCCATTGTAGGAACGGCCCATTGTAGAAACCGCCCATTGTAGGAACGGCCCATTGTAGAAACCGCCCATTGTAGGAACGGCCCATTGTAGAAACCGCCCATTGTAGGAACGGCCCATTGTAGAAACCGCCCATTGTAGGAACGTCCCATTGTAGAAACCGCCCATTGTAGGAACGGCCCATTGTAGGAACCGCCCATTGTAGGAACGGCCCATTGTAGGAACGGCCCATTGTAGAAACCGCCGATTGTAGGAACGGCCCATTGTAGAAACCGCCCATTGTAGGAACGGCCCATTGTAGAAACCGGCCATTGTAGGAACGGCCCATTGTAGAAACCGCCCATTGAAGGAACGGCCCATTGTAGGAACGGCCCATTGTAGGAACGGCCCATTGTAGAAACCGTCCATTGTAGGAACGGCCCATTGTAGAAACCGCCCATTGTAGGAACCGCCCATTGTAGGAACGGCCCATTGTAGGAACGGCCCATTGTAGAAACCGCCCATTGTAGGAACGGCCCATTGTAGAAACCGCCCATTGTAGGAACGGCCCATTGTAGAAACGGCCCATTGTCGGAACGGCCCATTGTAGGAACGGCCCATTGTAGGAACGGCCCATTGTAGAAACCGCCCATTGTAGGAACCGCCCATTGTAGGAACGGCCCATTGTAGAAACCGCCCATTGTAGGAACGGCCCATTGTAGAAACCGCCCATTGTAGGAACGGCCCATTGTAGAAACCGCCCATTGTAGGAACGGCCCATTGTAGAAACCGCCCATTGTAGGAACCGCCCATTGTAGGAACGGCCCATTGTAGAAACCGCCCATTGTAGGAACGGCCCATTGTAGAAACCACCCATTGTAGGAACGGCCCATTGTAGGAACCACCCATTATAGAAACCGCCCATTGTAGGAACGGCCCATTGTAGGAACGGCCCATTGTAGGAACGGCCCATTGTAGGAAGGGCCCATTGTAGGAACGGCCCATTGTAGGAACGGCCCATTGTAGGAACGGCCCATTGTCGGAACGGCCCATTGTAGAAACCGCCCATTGTAGGAACCGCCCATTGTAGGAACGGCCCATTGTAGGAACGGCCCATTGTAGGAACGGCCCATTGTAGGAACGGCCCATTGCAGAAACCGCCCATTGTAGGAACGGCCCATTGTAGAAACCGCCCATTGTAGGAACGGCCCATTGTAGGAATGGCCCATTGTAGGAACGGCCCATTGTAGGAAGGGCCCATTGTAGGAACGGCCCATTGTAGGAACGGCCCATTGTAGGAACGGCCCATTGTCGGAACGGCCCATTGTAGAAACCGCCCATTGTAGGAACCGCCCATTGTAGGAACGGCCCATTGTCGGAACGGCCCATTGTCGGAACGGCCCATTGTAGGAACGGCCCATTATAGAAACCGCCCACTGTAGGAACGGCCCATTGTAGGAACGGCCCATTGTAGGAACCGCCCACTGTAGGAACGGCCCATTGTAGGAATGGCCCATGAAAGAAACAGCCCATTGTCGGAACGGCCCATTGTAGGAACGGACTGTTACAGAAACGCCTTTTGCAGAAACGGACCGCTTTCGAAACCGCCTGTTGCAGAAACCGCCCGTCGCAGAAACCGTCCATCGCAGAAACGGACCGTTGTAGAAATGGGCCATTACAGAAAACAGACCGTGACAGAAACCGCCTGTGATAGAAACGGACCATTATCGAAACCGTTCATTATAGAAACCGCCCATTGTAGAAACCGCCCATTATCGAAACCGTTCATTACAGAAACCGCCCATTGTAGAAACCGCCCATTATCGAAACCGTTCATTATAGAAACCGCCCATTGTAGAAACCGCCCATTATCGAAACCGTTCATTATAGAAACCGCCCATTGTAGAAACCGCCCATTATCGAAACCGTTCATTATAGAAACCGCCCATTGTAGAAACCGCCCATTATCGAAACCGCCCATTATAGAAACCGCCCATTATGGAAACGGACCGTTATAGAAACCGCCCATTACAGAAACGGACCATTGTAGAAACCGCCCATTATCGAAACCGCCCATTATAGAAACCGCCCATTATAGAAACGGACCGTTATAGAAACCGCCCATTACAGAAACGGACCATTATAGAAACCGCCCATTATCGAAACGGACCGTTATAGAAACCGCCCATTACAGAAACCGCCCATTATAGAAACGGACCGTTATAGAAACCGTCCATTATACAAACAGACCCTTATAGAAACTGCCCATCATACAAACAGACCGTTACAGAAACTGCCCATGATATAAACGGACCGTTATAGAAACTGCCCATTATATAAACGGACCGTTATAGAAACTGCCCATTATACAAACGGACCGTTACAGAAACTGCCCATTGTACAAACGGACCGTTATAGAAACTGCCCATGATATAAACGGACCGTTATAGAAACTGCCCATTATACAAACGGACCATTATAGAAACTGCCCATTATACAAACGGACCGTTATAGAAATGCCCATTATACAAACGGACCGTGATAGAAACTGCCCATTATATAAACGGACCGTTATAGAATCTGCCCATTATATAAACGGACCGTTATAGAAACTGCCCATTATACAAACGGACCGTTACAGAAACTGCCCATTATATAAACGGACCGTTACAGAAACCGCCCATGAAACAAACGGACCGTTATAGAAACTGCCCATTATACAATCAGACCCTTACACAAACTGCCCATTATACAAACGGACCATTATAGAAACTGCCCATCATACAAACAGACCGTTATAGAAACTGCCCATTATATAAACGGACCGTTATAGAAACTGCCCATTATATAAACGGACCGTTACAGAAACTGCCCATTATACAAACGGACCTTTACAGAAACTGCCCATTATACAAACGGACTGTTATAGAAACTGCCCATTATATAAACGGACCGTTACAGAAACTGCCCATTATATAAACGGACCGTTACAGAAACTGCCCATTATATAAACGGACCGTTATAGAAACTGCCCATTATATAAACGGACCTTTACAGAAACTGCCCATTATATAAAAGGACCGTTATAGAAACTGCCCATTATATAAACGGACTGTTATAGAAACTGCCCATTATATAAACGGACCGTTACAGAAACCGCCCATTATATAAACGGACCGTTATAGAAACTGCCCATTATATAAACGGACCGTTACAGAAACTGCCCATTATATAAACGGACTGTTATAGAAACTGCCCATTATATAAACGGACCGTTACAGAAACCGCCCATTATATAAACGGACCGTTATAGAAACTGCCCATTATTCAAACGGACCGTTACAGAAACTGCCCATTATATAAACGGACCGTTAGAGAAACTGCCCATTATACAAACGGACCGTTACAGAAACTGCCCATTATACAAACGGACCGTTACAGAAACTGCCCATTAGATAAACGGACCGTTACAGAAACTGCCCATTATATAAACGGACCGTTACAGAAACCGCCCATTATATAAACGGACCGTTATAGAAACTGCCCATTATACAAACGGACCGTTACAGAAACTGCCCATTATATAAACGGACCGTTACAGAAACTGCCCATTATATAAACGGACCGTTACAGAAACTGCCCATTATATAAACGGACCGTTACAGAAACTGCCCATTATATAAACGGACCGTTACAGAAACTGCCCATTATATAAACGGACCGTTACAGAAACTGCCCATTATATAAATGGACCGTTACAGAAACTGCCCATTATATAAACGGACCGTTATAGAAACTGCCCATTATACAAACGGACCGTTATAGAAACTGCCCATTATACAAACGGACCGTAATAGAAACTGCCCATTATATAAACGGACCATTATAGAAACTGCCCATTATACAAACGGACCGTTAGAGAAACTGCCCATTATATAAACGGACCGTTAGAGAAACTGCCCATTATATAAACGGACCGTTAGAGAAACTGCCCATTATACAAACGGACCGTTAGAGAAACTGCCCATTATATAAACGGACCGTTAGAGAAACTGCCCATTATACAAACGGACCGTTATAGAAACTGCCCATTATATAAACGGACCGTTACAGAAACCGCCCATTATACAAACGGACCGTTATAGAAACTGCCCATTATATAAACGGACCGTTAGAGAAACTGCCCATTATACAAACGGACCGTTATAGAAACTGCCCATTATACAAACGGACCGTTACAGAAACCGCCCATTATACAAACGGACCGTTATAGAAACTGCCCATTATATAAACGGACCTTTAGAGAAACTGCCCATTATATAAACGGACCGTTATAGAAACTGCCCATTATTCAAACGGACCGTTACAGAAACTGCCCATTATATAAATGGACCGTTATAGAAATGCCCATTATATAAACGGACCGTTACAGAAACCGCCCATTATATAAACGGACCGTTATAGAAATGCCCATTAAACAAACGGATCGTTATAGAAACTGCCCATTATATAAACGGACCGTTAGAGAAACTGCCCATTATACAAACGGACCGTTATAGAAACTGCCCATTATATAAACGGACCGTAAAAGAAACTGCCCATTATACAAACGGACCGTTATAGAAACTGCCCATTATATAAACGGACCGTTATAGAAACTGCCCATTATATAAACGGACCGTGAGAGAAACTGCCCATTATACAAACGGACCGTGACAGAAACTGCCCATTATATAAACGGACCGTTACAGAAACTGCCCATTATATAAACGGACTGTTATAGAAACTGCCCATTATACAAACGGACCGTTATAGAAACTGCCCATTATTCAAACGGACCGTTACAGAAACTGCCCATTATATAAAAGGACCGTTAGAGAAACTGCCCATTATACAAACGGACCGTTACAGAAACTGCCCATTATACAAACGGACCGTTACAGAAACTGCCCATTAGATAAACGGACCGTTACAGAAACTGCCCATTATATAAACGGACCGTTACAGAAACCGCCCATTATATAAACGGACCGTTATAGAAACTGCCCATGATACAAACGGACCGTTACAGAAACTGCCCATTATATAAACGGACCGTTACAGAAACTGCCCATTATATAAACGGACCGTTACAGAAACTGCCCATTATATAAACGGACCGTTACAGAAACTGCCCATTATATAAACGGACCGTTACAGAAACTGCCCATTATATAAACGGACCGTTACAGAAACTGCCCATTATATAAATGGACCGTTACAGAAACTGCCCATTATATAAACGGACCGTTATAGAAACTGCCCATTATACAAACGGACCGTTATAGAAACTGCCCATTATACAAACGGACCGTAATAGAAACTGCCCATTATATAAACGGACCATTATAGAAACTGCCCATTATACAAACGGACCGTTAGAGAAACTGCCCATTATATAAACGGACCGTTAGAGAAACTGCCCATTATATAAACGGACCGTTAGAGAAACTGCCCATTATACAAACGGACCGTTAGAGAAACTGCCCATTATATAAACGGACCGTTAGAGAAACTGCCCATTATACAAACGGACCGTTATAGAAACTGCCCATTATATAAACGGACCGTTACAGAAACCGCCCATTATACAAACGGACCGTTATAGAAACTGCCCATTATATAAACGGACCGTTAGAGAAACTGCCCATTATACAAACGGACCGTTATAGAAACTGCCCATTATACAAACGGACCGTTACAGAAACCGCCCATTATACAAACGGACCGTTATAGAAACTGCCCATTATATAAACGGACCTTTAGAGAAACTGCCCATTATATAAACGGACCGTTATAGAAACTGCCCATTATTCAAACGGACCGTTACAGAAACTGCCCATTATATAAATGGACCGTTATAGAAATGCCCATTATATAAACGGACCGTTACAGAAACCGCCCATTATATAAACGGACCGTTATAGAAATGCCCATTAAACAAACGGACCGTTATAGAAACTGCCCATTATATAAACGGACCGTTAGAGAAACTGCCCATTATACAAACGGACCGTTATAGAAACTGCCCATTATATAAACGGACCGTAAAAGAAACTGCCCATGATACAAACGGACCGTTATAGAAACTGCCCATTATATAAACGGACCGTTATAGAAACTGCCCATTATATAAACGGACCGTGAGAGAAACTGCCCATTATACAAACGGACCGTGACAGAAACTGCCCATTATATAAACGGACCGTTACAGAAACTGCCCATTATACAAACGGACTGTTATAGAAACTGCCCATTATACAAACGGACCGTTATAGAAACTGCCCATTATACAAACGGACCGTTATAGAAACTGCCCATTATATAAACGGACCGTTATAGAAACCGCCCATTATATAAACGGACTGTTATAGAAACTGCCCATTATACAAACGGACCGTTATAGAAACTGCCCATTATACAAACGGACCGTTATAGAAACTGCCCATCATACAAACGGACCGTTATAGAAACTGCCCATTATACAAACGGACCGTTATAGAAACTGCCCATTATATAAACGGACCGTTATAGAAACTGCCCATTATACAAACGGACCGTTATCGAAACCGCCCATTATATAAACGGACCGTTACAGAAACTGCCCATTATATAAACGGACCGTTACAGAAACTGCCCATGATACAAACGGACCGTTATAGAAACTGCCCATTATACAAACGGACCGTTATAGAAACTGCCCATTATACAAACGGACCGTTATAGAAACTGCCCATTATACAAACCGACCGTTATAGAAACCGCCCATTATAGAAACGGACCGTTATAGAAACTGCCCATTATACAAACGGACCGTTATAGAAACCGCCCATTATAGAAACGGACCGTTATAGAAACTGCCCATTATACAAACGGACCGTAATAGAAACTGCCCATTATATAAACGGACCGTTATAGAAACTGCCCATTATATAAACGGACCGTTATAGAAACTGCCCATTATACAAACGGACCGTTACAGAAACTGCCCATTATACAAACGGACCGTTATAGAAACTGCCCATTATACAAACGGACCGTTACAGAAACTGCCCATTTTTCAAACGGACCGTTATAGAAACTCCCCATTATACAAACGGACCGTTATAGAAACTGCCCATTATACATACGGACCGTTACAGAAACTGCCCATTATACAAACGGACCGTTATAGAAACTGCCCATTATACAAACGGACCGTTATAGAAACTGCCCATTATATAAACGGACCGTTATAGAAACTGCCCATTATACAAACGGACCGTTACAGAAACTGCCCATTATATAAACGGACCGTTATAGAAACTGCCCATTATACAAACGGACCGTGACAGAAACTGCACATTATATAAACGGACCGTTACAGAAACTGCCCATCATACAAACGGACCGTTACAGAAACTGCCCATTATACAAACGGACCGTTATAGAAACTGCCCATTGTACAAACGGACCGTAATAGAAACTGCCCATTATACAAACGGACCGTTATAGAAACTGCCCATTATACAAACGGACCGTTACAGAAACTGCCCATTATACAAATGGACCGTTATAGAAACCGCCCATTATACAAACGGACCGTTACAGAAACTGCCCATTATACAAACGGACCGTTATATAAACTGCCCATTATATAAACGGACCGTTATAGAAACTGCCCATTATACAAACGGACCGTTACAGAAACCGCCCATTATATAAACGGACCGTTATAGAAATGCCCATTGTACAAACGGACCGTGAGAGAAACTGCCCATTATATAAACGGACCGTTATAGAAACTGCCCATTATATAAACGGACCGTTATAGAAACTGCCCATTATATAAACGGACCGTTATAGAAACTGCCCATTATATAAACGGACCGTTATAGAAACTGCCCATTATATAAACGGACCGTTATAGAAACTGCCCATTATATAAACGGACCGTTATCGAAACTGCCCATTATACAAACGGACCGTTATCGAAACTGCCCATTATATAAACGGACCGTTATAGAAACTGCCCATGATATAAACGGACCGTTATAGAAACTGCCCATAATATAAACGGACTGTTACAGAAACTGCCCATTATACAAACGGACTGTTACAGATACTGCCCATTATATAAACGGACCGTTACAGAAACTGCCCATGAAATAAACGGACTGTTGCAGAAACTGCCCATTATACAAACAGACCGTTACAGAAACTGCCCATTATATAAACGGACTGTTACAGAAACTGCCCATCATATAAACGGACTGTTACAGAAACTGCCCATTATATAAACGGACCGTTACAGAAACTGCCCATTTTATAAACAGACCGTTACAGAAACTGCCCATTATATAAACGGACTGTTACAGAAACTGCCCATTATTCAAACGGACCGTTACAGAAACTGCCCATTATATAAACGGACCGTAATAGAAACTGCCCATTATATAAATGGACCGTTACAGAAACTGCCCATTATATAAACGGACCGTTACAGAAACCGCCCATTATACAAACGGACCGTTATAGAAACTGCCCATTATACAAACGGAACGTTATAGAAACTGCCCATTATACAAACGGACCGTTACAGAAACTGCCCATTATACAAACGGACCGTTATAGAAACTGCCCATTATACAAACGGACCGTTATAGAAACTGCCCATGACACAAACGGACCGTAATAGAAACTGCCCATAATAGAAACAGACTGTTATAGAAACTGCCCATTATAGAAACCGCCCATTATAGAAACGGACCGTTATAGAAACTGCCCATTATACAAACGGACCGTTATAGAAACTGCCCATGAAACAAATGGGCCGTTATAGAAACTGCCCATTATACAAACGGACCGTTACAGAAACTGCCCATGACACAAACGGACCGTAATAGAAACTGCCCATAATCGAAACAGACTGTTATAGAAACTGCCCATTATAGAAACCGCCCATTATACAAACGGACCGTTACAGAAACTGCCCATTATACAAACGGACCGTTACAGAAACTGCCCATGAAACAAACGGGCCGTGAGAGAAACTGCCCATTATACAAACGGACCGTTAGAGAAACTGCCCATTATACAAACGGACCGTTTTTGAAACTGCCCATTATATAAACGGACCGTTATAGAAACTGCCCATTATATAAACGGACCGTTATTGAAACTGCCCATTATATAAACGGACCGTTATAGAAACTGCCCATTATACAAACGGACCTTTACAGAAACTGCCCATTATATAAACGGACCGTTATAGAAACTGCCCATTATACAAACGGACCATTACAGAAACTGCCCATTATATAAACGGACCGTTATAGAAACTGCCCATTATACAAACGGACCATTACAGAAACTGCCCATTATATAAACGGACCGTTATAGAAACTGCCCATTATATAAACGGACCATTATAGAAACGGACCATTATAGAAACGGACCGTTATAGAAACCGCCCATTATAGAAACGGACCATTATAGAAACTGCCCATTATAGAAACCGCCCATTATAGAAACCGCCCATTATAGAAACGGACCGTTATAGAAACCGCCCATTATACAAACAGACCCTTATAGAAACTGCCCATCACACAAACAGACCGTTACAGAAACTGCCCATGATATAAACGGACCGTTATAGAAACTGCCCATTATATAAACGGACCGTTATAGAAACTGCCCATTATACAAACGGACCGTTACAGAAACTGCCCATTGTACAAACGGACCGTTATAGAAACTGCCCATTATATAAACGGACCGTTACAGAAACTGCCCATGATACAAACGGACCGTTATAGAAACTGCCCATTATACAAACGGACCGTTATAGAAACTGCCCATTATACAAACGGACCGTTATAGAAACTGCCCATTATACAAACCGACCGTTATAGAAACCGCCCATTATAGAAACGGACCGTTATAGAAACTGCCCATTATACAAACGGACCGTTATAGAAACCGCCCATTATAGAAACGGACCGTTATAGAAACTGCCCATTATACAAACGGACCGTAATAGAAACTGCCCATTATATAAACGGACCGTTATAGAAACTGCCCATTATATAAACGGACCGTTATAGAAACTGCCCATTATACAAACGGACCGTTACAGAAACTGCCCATTATACAAACGGACCGTTATAGAAACTGCCCATTATACAAACGGACCGTTACAGAAACTGCCCATTTTTCAAACGGACCGTTATAGAAACTGCCCATTATACAAACGGACCGTTATAGAAACTGCCCATTATACATACGGACCGTTACAGAAACTGCCCATTATACAAACGGACCGTTATAGAAACTGCCCATTATACAAACGGACCGTTATAGAAACTGCCCATTATATAAACGGACCGTTATAGAAACTGCCCATTATACAAACGGACCGTTACAGAAACTGCCCATTATATAAACGGACCGTTATAGAAACTGCCCATTATACAAACGGACCGTGACAGAAACTGCACATTATATAAACGGACCGTTACAGAAACTGCCCATCATACAAACGGACCGTTACAGAAACTGCCCATTATACAAACGGACCGTTATAGAAACTGCCCATTGTACAAACGGACCGTAATAGAAACTGCCCATTATACAAACGGACCGTTATAGAAACTGCCCATTATACAAACGGACCGTTACAGAAACTGCCCATTATACAAATGGACCGTTATAGAAACTGCCCATTATACAAACGGACCGTTACAGAAACTGCCCATTATACAAACGGACCGTTATAGAAACTGCCCATTATATAAACGGACCGTTATAGAAACTGCCCATTATACAAACGGACCGTTACAGAAACCGCCCATTATATAAACGGACCGTTATAGAAATGCCCATTGTACAAACGGACCGTGAGAGAAACTGCCCATTATATAAACGGACCGTTATAGAAACTGCCCATTATATAAACGGACCGTTATAGAAACTGCCCATTATATAAACGGACCGTTATAGAAACTGCCCATTATATAAACGGACCGTTATAGAAACTGCCCATTATATAAACGGACCGTTATAGAAACTGCCCATTATATAAACGGACCGTTATCGAAACTGCCCATTATACAAACGGACCGTTATCGAAACTGCCCATTATATAAACGGACCGTTATAGAAACTGCCCATGATATAAACGGACCGTTATAGAAACTGCCCATTATATAAACGGACTGTTACAGAAACTGCCCATTATACAAACGGACCGTTACAGAAACTGCCCATTATATAAACGGACTGTTACAGAAACTGCCCATTATATAAACGGACTGTTACAGAAACTGCCCATTATATAAACGGACTGTTACAGAAACTGCCCATCATATAAACGGACTGTTACAGAAACTGCCCATTATATAAACGGACCGTTACAGAAACTGCCCATTTTATAAACAGACCGTTACAGAAACTGCCCATTATATAAACGGACTGTTACAGAAACTGCCCATTATTCAAACGGACCGTTACAGAAACTGCCCATTATATAAACGGACCGTAATAGAAACTGCCCATTATATAAATGGACCGTTACAGAAACTGCCCATTATATAAACGGACCGTTACAGAAACCGCCCATTATACAAACGGACCGTTATAGAAACTGCCCATTATACAAACGGACCGTTACAGAAACTGCCCATTATACAAACGGAACGTTATAGAAACTGCCCATTATACAAACGGACCGTTATAGAAACTGCCCATGACACAAACGGACCGTAATAGAAACTGCCCATAACAGAAACAGACTGTTATAGAAACTGCCCATTATAGAAACCGCCCATTATAGAAACGGACCGTTATAGAAACTGCCCATTATATAAACGGACCGTTATAGAAACTGCCCATGAAACAAATGGGCCGTTATAGAAACTGCCCATTATACAAACGGACCGTTACAGAAACTGCCCATGACACAAACGGACCGTAATAGAAACTGCCCATAATCGAAACAGACTGTTATAGAAACTGCCCATTATAGAAACCGCCCATTATACAAACGGACCGTTACAGAAACTGCCCATTATACAAACGGACCGTTACAGAAACTGCCCATGAAACAAACGGGCCGTGAGAGAAACTGCCCATTATACAAACGGACCGTTAGAGAAACTGCCCATTATACAAACGGACCGTTATAGAAACTGCCCATTATATAAACGGACCGTTATAGAAACTGCCCATTATATAAACGGACCGTTATTGAAACTGCCCATTATATAAACGGACCGTTATAGAAACTGCCCATTATACAAACGGACCGTTACAGAAACTGCCCATTATATAAACGGACCGTTATAGAAACTGCCCATTATACAAACGGACCATTACAGAAACTGCCCATTATATAAACGGACCGTTATAGAAACTGCCCATTATACAAACGGACCATTACAGAAACTGCCCATTATATAAACGGACCGTTATAGAAACTGCCCATTATATAAACGGACCATTATAGAAACGGACCATTATAGAAACGGACCGTTATAGAAACCGCCCATTATAGAAACGGACCATTATAGAAACTGCCCATTATAGAAACCGCCCATTATAGAAACCGCCCATTATAGAAACGGACCGTTATAGAAACCGCCCATTATACAAACAGACCCTTATAGAAACTGCCCATCACACAAACAGACCGTTACAGAAACTGCCCATGATATAAACGGACCGTTATAGAAACTGCCCATTATATAAACGGACCGTTATAGAAACTGCCCATTATACAAACGGACCGTTACAGAAACTGCCCATTGTACAAACGGACCGTTATAGAAACTGCCCATTATATAAACGGACCGTTATAGAAACTGCCCATTATACAAACGGACCATTATAGAAACTGCCCATTATACAAACGGACCGTTATAGAAATGCCCATTATACAAACGGACCGTTATAGAAACTGCCCATTATATAAACGGACCGTTATAGAAACTGCCCATTATATAAACGGACCGTTATAGAAACTGCCCATTATACAAACGGACCGTTACAGAAACTGCCCATTATATAAACGGACCGTTACAGAAACCGCCCATTATACAAACGGACCGTTATAGAAACTGCCCATTATACAATCAGACCCTTACACAAACTGCCCATTATACAAACGGACCATTATAGAAACTGCCCATCATACAAACAGACCGTTATAGAAACCGCCCATTATACAAACGGACCGTTATAGAAACTGCCCATTATACAAACGGACCGTTACAGAAACTGCCCATTATACAAACGGACCGTTATAGAAACTGCCCATTATACAAACGGACCGTTAGAGAAACTGCCCATTATATAAACGGACCGTTATAGAACATAAGAACATAAGAAATTGGAGCAGGAGTAGGCCAATCGGCCCCTCGAGCCTGCTCCGCCATTCAATAAGATCATGGCTGATCTGATCCCAACCACAAATCTGAAGAACACAAGAAGTCGGAGCAGGACCCGGCCACATAGCCCCTGGGCCCTCTCCGCCACCCACAGGGCATTGACCGATCCGAACTCAGCTTCATGTCCAATTTCCTGCCCGCTCCCCATAACCCCTAATTCCCTTTACTTCTAGGAAACTGTCTATTTCTGTTTTAAATTTATCTAATGATGTAGCTTCCACAGCTTCCTGGGGCAGCAAATTCCACAGACCTACCACCCTCTGAGTGAAGAAGTTTCTCCTCATCTCAGTTTTGGAAGAGCAGCCCCTTATTCTAAGATTATGCCCCCTGGTTCTAGTTTCACCCATCTTTGGGAACATCCTTACTGCATCCACCCGATCAAGACCCTTCACAATCTTATATGTTTCAATAAGATCGCCTCTCATTCTTCTGAACTCCAATGAGTAGAGTCCCAATCTACTCAACCTCTCCTCATATGTCCGCCCCCTCATCCCCGGGATTAACCGAGTGAACCTTCTTTGTACTGCCTCGAGAGCAAGTATGTCTTTTCTTAAGTATGGAGACCAAAACTGTATGCAGTATTCCAGGTGCGGTCTCACCAATACCTTATATAACTGCAGCAATACCTCCTTGTTTTTATATTCTATCCCCCCAGCAATAAAAGCCAACATTCCGTTGGCTTTCTTGATCACCTGCTGCACCTGCATACCAACTTTTTGATTTTCTTGCACTAGGACCCCCAGATCCCTTTGTACTGCAGTACTTTCCAGTCTCTCGCCATTAAGAAAATAACTTGCTCTCTGATTTTTCCTGCCAAAGTGCATAACCTCACATTTTCCAATATTATATTGCATCTGCCAAATCTCCGCCCACTCACCCAGCCTGTCTATATCCCCTTGCAGGTTTTTTATGTCCTCCTCACTCTCTACTTTCCCTCCCATCTTTGTATCATCTGCAAATTTTGATATGTTGCACTCGGTCCCCTCCTCCAAATCGTTAATATAGATTGTAAAGAGTTGGGGACCCAGCACCGACCCCTGTGGAACACCACTGGTTACTGGTTGCCAGTCCGAAAATGAACCATTTATCCCAACTCTCTGCTTCCTGTTTGATAACCAATCCTCCACCCATGCCAGAATATTACCCCCAATCCCGTGATTTTTTATCTTAAGTAATAATCTTTTATGTGGCACCTTGTCGAATGCCTTCT
The DNA here is from genome assembly GCF_035084215.1 of Heptranchias perlo. Taxonomy (NCBI): domain Eukaryota; kingdom Metazoa; phylum Chordata; class Chondrichthyes; order Hexanchiformes; family Hexanchidae; genus Heptranchias; species Heptranchias perlo. Next base: position 136,780,582 of record NC_090329.1, read on the forward strand.
GGAAGTCTAAATACACTACGTCCACTGGTTCCCCTTTATCCACCCTATACGTTATATCCTCGAAGAACTCAAGCAAATTTGTCAGACATGACTTCCCCTTCATAAAGCCATGCTGACTTTGTCCTATTAAATTATGCTTATCTAAATGTTCCGTTACTGTCTCCTTAATAATAGACTCCAAAATTTTACCCACCACAGATGTTAAGCTCACTGGCCTATAATTTCCAGCCTTCTGCCTACTACCCTTTTTATAGAAACTGCCCATTATATAAACGGACCGTTATAGAAACTGCCCATTATATAAACGGACCGTTATAGAAACTGCCCATTATACAAACAGACCGTGACAGAAACTGCCCATTATATAAACGGACTGTTACAGAAACTGCCCATTATACAAACGGACCGTTACAGAAACTGCCCATTATATAAACGGACCGTTACAGAAACTGCCCATTATACAAACGGACCGTTATAGAAACTGCCCATTATACAAACGGACCTTTACAGAAACTGCCCATTATACAAAAGGACTGTTATAGAAACTGCCCATTATATAAACGGACCGTTACAGAAACTGCCCATTATATAAACGGACCGTTACAGAAACTGCCCATTATATAAACGGACCGTTATAGAAACTGCCCATTATATAAACGGACCTTTACAGAAACTGCCCATTATATAAACGGACCGTTATAGAAACTGCCCATTATATAAACGGACTGTTATAGAAACTGGCCATTATACAAACGGACCGTTACAGAAACTGCCCATTATATAAACGGACCGTTACAGAAACCGCCCATTATACAAACGGACCGTTATAGAAACTGCCCATTATACAATCAGACCCTTACACAAACTGCCCATTATACAAACGGACCATTATAGAAACTGCCCATCATACAAACAGACCGTTATAGAAACTGCCCATTATATAAACGGACCGTTATAGAAACCGCCCATTATACAAACGGACCGTTATAGAAACTGCCCATTATACAAACGGACCGTTACAGAAACTGCCCATTATACAAACGGACCGTTATAGAAACTGCCCATTATACAAACGGACCGTGAGAGAAACTGCCCATTATATAAACGGACCGTTATAGAAACTGCCCATTATATAAACGGACCGTTATAGAAACTGCCCATTATATAAACCGACCGTTATAGAAACTGCCCATTATACAAACAGACCGTTACAGAACTGCCCATTATATAAACGGACTGTTACAGAAACTGCCCATTATACAAACGGACCGTTACAGAAACTGTCCATTATATAAACGGACCGTTACAGAAACTGCCCATTATACAAACGGACCATTATAGAAACTGCCCATTATACAAACGGACCTTTACAGAAACTGCCCATTATACAAACGGACTGTTATAGAAACTGCCCATTATGTAAACGGACCGTGTCAGAAACTGCCCATTATATAAACGGACCGCAACAGAAACTGCCCATTATACAAACGGACCGTTATAGAAACTGCCCATTATATAAACGGACCTTTACAGAAACTGCCCATTATATAAACGGACCGTTATAGAAACTGCCCATTATATCAACGGACTGTTATAGAAACTGCCCATTATATAAACGGACCGTTACAGAAACCGCCCATTATAGAAACGGACCGTTATAGAAACTGCCCATTATATAAACGGACCGTTACAGAAACTGCCCATTATATAAACGGACTGTTATAGAAACTGCCCATTATATAAACGGACCGTTACAGAAACCGCCCATTATATAAACGGACCGTTATAGAAACTGCCCATTATTCAAACGCACCGTTACAGAAACTGCCCATTATATAAACGGACCGTTAGAGAAACTGCCCATTATACAAACGGACCGTTACAGAAACTGCCCATTATACAAACGGACCATTACAGAAACTGCCCATTATATAAACGGACCGTCACAGAAACTGCCCATTATATAAACGGACCGTTACAGAAACCGCTCATTATATAAACGGACCGTTATAGAAACTGCCCATTATACAAACGGACCGTTACAGAAACTGCCCATTATATAAACGGACCGTTACAGAAACTGCCCATTATATAAACGGACCGTTACAGAAACTGCCCATGATATAAACGGACCGTTACAGAAACTGCCCATTATATAAACGGACCGTTACAGAAACTGCCCATTATATAAACGGACCGTTACAGAAACTGCCCATTATATAAACGGACCGTTACAGAAACTGCCCATTATATAAACGGACCGTTATAGAAACTGCCCATTATACAAACGGACCGTTATAGAAACTGCCCATTATACAAACGGACCGTTATAGAAACTGCCCATTATATAAACGGACCGTTATAGAAACTGCCCATTACACAAACGGACCGTTATAGAAACTGCCCATTATACAAACGGACCGTAAGAGAAACTGCCCATTATATAAACGGACCGTTAGAGAAACTGCCCATTATACAAACGGACCGTTATAGAAACTGCCCATTATATAAACGGACCGTTACAGAAACCGCCCATTATACAAACGGACCGTTATAGAAACTGCCCATTATATAAACGGACCGTTAGAGAAACTGCCCATTATACAAACGGACCGTTATAGAAACTGCCCATTATACAAACGGACCGTTACAGAAACCGCCCATTATACAAACGGACCGTTATAGAAACTGCCCATTACATAAACGGACCTTTAGAGAAACTGCCCATTATATAAACGGACCGTTATAGAAACTGCCCATTATTCAAACGTACCGTTACAGAAACTGCCCATTATATAAACGGACCGTTATAGAAATGACCATTATATAAACGGACCGTTACAGAAACCGCCCATTATATAAACGGACCGTTATAGAAATGCCCATTATACAAACGGACCGTTAGAGAAACTGCCCATTATATAAACGGACCGTTAGAGAAACTGCCCATTATACAAACGGACCGTTACAGAAACTGCCCATTATACAAACGGACCGTTACAGAAACCACCCATTAAACAAACGGACCGTTATAGAAACTGCCCATTATATAAACGGACCGTTAGAGAAACTGCCCATTATACAAACGGACCGTTATAGAAACTGCCCATAAAAAAACGGACCGTTATAGAAACTGCCCATTATACAAACGGACCGTTATAGAAACTGCCCATTATATAAACGGACCGTTATAGAAACTGCCCATTATATAAACGGACCGTTAGAGAAACTGCCCATTATACAAACGGACCGTTACAGAAACTGCCCATTATATAAACGGACCGTTACAGAAACTGCCCATTATACAAACGGACCGTTATAGAAACTGCCCATTATACAAACGGACCGTTATAGAAACTGCCCATTGTACAAACGGACCGTTATAGAAACTGCCCATTATATAAACGGACTGTTATAGAAACCGCCCATTATACAAACGGACCGTTATAGAAACCGCCCATTATAGAAACGGACCGTTATAGAAACTGCCCATTATACAAACGGACCGTTATAGAAACTGCCCATTATACAAACGGAATGTTATAGAAACTGCCCATTATACAAACGGACCGTTATAGAAACTGCCCATTATATAAACGGACCGTTATAGAAACCGCCCATTATAGAAACGAACCGTTATAGAAACTGCCCATTATACAAACGGACCGTAATAGAAACTGCCCATTATATAAACGGACCGTTATAGAAACCGCCCATTATATAAACGGACCGTTATAGAAACTGCCCATTATACAAACGGACCGTTACAGAAACTGCCCATTATACAAACGGACCGTTATAGAAACCGCCCATTATACAAACGGACCGTTATAGAAACTGCCCATTATACAAACGGACCGTTATAGAAACTGCCCATTATACAAACGGACCGTTACAGAAACTGCCCATGATACAAACGGACCGTTATAGAAACTGCCCATTATACAAACGGACCGTTATAGAAACTGCCCATTATATAAACGGACCGTTATAGAAACTGCCCATTATACAAACGGACCGTTACAGAAACTGCCCTTTATATAAACGGACCGTTATAGAAACTGCCCATTATACAAACGGACCGTGACAGAAACTGCCCATTATATAAACGGACCGTTACAGAAACTGCCCATCATACAAACGGACCGTTACAGAAACTGCCCATTATACAAACGGACCGTTATAGAAACTGCCCATTATACAAACGGACCGTTATAGAAACTGCCCATTATACAAACGGACCGTTACAGAAACTGCCCATTATACAAATGGACCGTTATAGAAACCGCCCATTATACAAACGGACCGTTATAGAAACTGCCCATTATACAAACGGACCGTTATAGAAACTCCCCATTATATAAACGGACCGTTATAGAAACTGCCCATTATACAAACGGACCATTACAGAAACCGCCCATTATATAAACGGACCGTTATAGAAATGTCCATTGTACAAACGGACCGTTATAGAAACTGCCCATTATATAAACGCACCGTTATAGAAACTGCCCATTATATAAACGGACCGTTATAGAAACTGCCCATTATATAAACGGACCGTTATAGAAACTGCCCATTATACAAACGGACCGTTATAGAAACTGCCCATTATATAAACGGACCGTTATATAAACTGCCCATTATATAAACGGACCGTTATAGAAACTGCCCATTATATAAACGGACTGTTACAGAAACTGCCCATTATATAAACGGACTGTTACAGAAACTGCCCATTATATAAACGGACTGTTACAGAAACTGCCCATTATATAAACGGACCGTTACAGAAACTGCCCATTATATAAACAGACCGTTACAGAAACTGCCCATTATATAAACGGACTGTTACAGAAACTGCCCATCATATAAACGGACTGTTACAGAAACTGCCCATTATATAAACGGACCGTTACAGAAACTGCCCATTATATAAACAGACCGTTACAGAAACTGCCCATTATATAAACGGACTGTTACAGAAACTGCCCATTATTCAAACGGACCGTTACAGAAACTGCCCATTATATAAACGGACCGTAATAGAAACTGCCCATTATATAAACGGACCGTTACAGAAACTGCCCATTATATAAACGGACCGTTACAGAAACCGCCCATTATACAAACGGACCGTTATAGAAACTGCCCATTATACAAACGGAACGTTATAGAAACTGCCCATTATACAAACGGACCGTTACAGAAACTGCCCATTATACAAACGGACCGTTATAGAAACTGCCCATTATACAAACGGACCGTTATAGAAACTGCCCATGATACAAACGGACCGTAATAGAAACTGCCCATAATAGAAACAGACTGTTATAGAAACTGCCCATTAGAGAAACCGCCCATTATAGAAACGGACCGTTATAGAAACTGCCCATTATATAAACGGACCGTTATAGAAACTGCCCATGAAACAAATGGGCCGTTATAGAAACTGCCCATTATACAAACGGACCGTTACAGAAACTGCCCATGATACAAACGGACCGTAATAGAAACTGCCCATAATCGAAACAGACTGTTATAGAAACTGCCCATTATAGAAACCGCCCATGATACAAAACGGACCGTTACAGAAACTGCCCATTATACAAACGGACCGTTACAGAAACTGCCCATGAAACAAACGGGCCGTTATAGAAACTGCCCATTATACAAACGGACCGTTAGAGAAACTGCCCATTATACAAACGGACCGTTATAGAAACTGCCCATTATATAAATGGACCGTTATAGAAACTGCCCATTATATAAACGGACCGTTATAGAAACTGCCCATTATACAAACGGACCATTACAGAAACTGCCCATTATACAAACGGACCGTTATAGAAACTGCCCATTATACAAACGGACCGTTACAGAAACTGCCCATTATACAAACGGACCGTTATAGAAACTGCCCATTATACAAACGGACCGTTATAGAAACTGCCCATGATACAAACGGACCGTAATAGAAACTGCCCATAATAGAAACAGACTGTTATAGAAACTGCCCATTATAGAAACCGCCCATTATAGAAACGGACCGTTATAGAAACTGCCCATAAAATAAACGGACCGTTATAGAAACTGCCCATGAAACAAACGGGCCGTTATAGAAACTGCCCATTATACAAACGGACCGTTGCAGAAACTGCCCATGATACAAACGGACCGTAATAGAAACTGCCCATAATAGAAACAGACTGTTATAGAAACTGCCCATTATAGAAACCGCCCATTATAGAAACGGACCGTTATAGAAACTGCCCATTATACAAACGGACCGTTACAGAAACTGCCCATTATACAAACGGACCGTTACAGAAACTGCCCATGAAACAAACGGGCCGTTATAGAAACTGCCCATTATACAAACGGACCGTTAGAGAAACTGCCCATTATACAAACGGACCGTTATAGAAACTGCCCATTATATAAACGGACCGTGATAGAAACTGCCCATTATATAAACGGACCGTTATTGAAACTGCCCATTATATAAACGGACCGTTATAGAAACTGCCCATTATATAAACGGACCGTTAGAGAAACTGCCCATTATACAAACGGACCGTTATAGAAACTGCCCATTATATAAACGGACCGTTATAGAAACTGCCCATTATATAAACGGACCGTTATAGAAACTGCCCATTATACAAACGGACCGTTACAGAAACTGCCCATTATATAAACGGACCGTCATAGAAACTGCCCATTATATAAACGGACCGTTATAGAAACTGCCCATTATATAAACGGACCCTTACAGAAACTGCCCATTATATAAATGGACCGTTATAGAAACTGCCCATTATACAAACGGACCGTTATAGAAACCGCCCATTATATAAACGGACCGTTATAGAAACTGCCCATTATACAAACGGACCGTTACAGAAACTGCCCATTATATAAACGGACCGTCATAGAAACTGCCCATTATATAAACGGACCGTTATAGAAACTGCCCATTATATCAACGGACTGTTATAGAAAATGCCCATTATATAAACGGACCGTTACAGAAACCGCCCATTATAGAAACGGACCGTTATAGAAACTGCCCATTATATAAACGGACCGTTACAGAAACTGCCCATTATATAAACGGACTGTTATAGAAACTGCCCATTATATAAACGGACCGTTACAGAAACCGCCCATTATATAAACGGACCGTTATAGAAACTGCCCATTATTCAAACGCACCGTTACAGAAACTGCCCATTATATAAACGGACCGTTAGAGAAACTGCCCATTATACAAACGGACCGTTACAGAAACTGCCCATTATACAAACGGACCATTACAGAAACTGCCCATTATATAAACGGACCGTCACAGAAACTGCCCATTATATAAACGGACCGTTACAGAAACCGCTCATTATATAAACGGACCGTTATAGAAACTGCCCATTATACAAACGGACCGTTACAGAAACTGCCCATTATATAAACGGACCGTTACAGAAACTGCCCATTATATAAACGGACCGTTACAGAAACTGCCCATGATATAAACGGACCGTTACAGAAACTGCCCATTATATAAACGGACCGTTACAGAAACTGCCCATTATATAAACGGACCGTTACAGAAACTGCCCATTATATAAACGGACCGTTACAGAAACTGCCCATTATATAAACGGACCGTTATAGAAACTGCCCATTATACAAACGGACCGTTATAGAAACTGCCCATTATACAAACGGACCGTTATAGAAACTGCCCATTATATAAACGGACCGTTATAGAAACTGCCCATTACACAAACGGACCGTTATAGAAACTGCCCATTATACAAACGGACCGTAAGAGAAACTGCCCATTATATAAACGGACCGTTAGAGAAACTGCCCATTATACAAACGGACCGTTATAGAAACTGCCAATTATATAAACGGACCGTTACAGAAACCGCCCATTATACAAACGGACCGTTATAGAAACTGCCCATTATATAAACGGACCGTTAGAGAAACTGCCCATTATACAAACGGACCGTTATAGAAACTGCCCATTATACAAACGGACCGTTACAGAAACCGCCCATTATACAAACGGACCGTTATAGAAACTGCCCATTACATAAACGGACCTTTAGAGAAACTGCCCATTATATAAACGGACCGTTATAGAAACTGCCCATTATTCAAACGTACCGTTACAGAAACTGCCCATTATATAAACGGACCGTTATAGAAATGACCATTATATAAACGGACCGTTACAGAAACCGCCCATTATATAAACGGACCGTTATAGAAATGCCCATTATACAAACGGACCGTTAGAGAAACTGCCCATTATATAAACGGACCGTTAGAGAAACTGCCCATTATACAAACGGACCGTTACAGAAACTGCCCATTATACAAACGGACCGTTACAGAAACCACCCATTAAACAAACGGACCGTTATAGAAACTGCCCATTATATAAACGGACCGTTAGAGAAACTGCCCATTATACAAACGGACCGTTATAGAAACTGCCCATAAAAAAACGGACCGTTATAGAAACTGCCCATTATACAAACGGACCGTTATAGAAACTGCCCATTATATAAACGGACCGTTATAGAAACTGCCCATTATACAAACGGACCGTTAGAGAAACTGCCCATTATACAAACGGACCGTTACAGAAACTGCCCATTATACAAACGGACCGTTACAGAAACTGCCCATTATACAAACGGACCGTTATAGAAACTGCCCATTATACAAACGGACCGTTATAGAAACTGCCCATTGTACAAACGGACCGTTATAGAAACTGCCCATTATATAAACGGACTGTTATAGAAACCGCCCATTATACAAACGGACCGTTATAGAAACCGCCCATTATAGAAACGGACCGTTATAGAAACTGCCCATTATACAAACGGACCGTTATAGAAACTGCCCATTATACAAACGGAATGTTATAGAAACTGCCCATTATACAAACGGACCGTTATAGAAACTGCCCATTATATAAACGGACCGTTATAGAAACCGCCCATTATAGAAACGAACCGTTATAGAAACTGCCCATTATACAAACGGACCGTAATAGAAACTGCCCATTATATAAACGGACCGTTATAGAAACCGCCCATTATATAAACGGACCGTTATAGAAACTGCCCATTATACAAACGGACCGTTACAGAAACTGCCCATTATACAAACGGACCGTTATAGAAACCGCCCATTATACAAACGGACCGTTATAGAAACTGCCCATTATACAAACGGACCGTTATAGAAACTGCCCATTATACAAACGGACCGTTACAGAAACTGCCCATGATACAAACGGACCGTTATAGAAACTGCCCATTATACAAACGGACCGTTATAGAAACTGCCCATTATATAAACGGACCGTTATAGAAACTGCCCATTATACAAACGGACCGTTACAGAAACTGCCCTTTATATAAACGGACCGTTATAGAAACTGCCCATTATACAAACGGACCGTGACAGAAACTGCCCATTATATAAACGGACCGTTACAGAAACTGCCCATCATACAAACGGACCGTTACAGAAACTGCCCATTATACAAACGGACCGTTATAGAAACTGCCCATTATACAAACGGACCGTTATAGAAACTGCCCATTATACAAACGGACCGTTACAGAAACTGCCCATTATACAAATGGACCGTTATAGAAACCGCCCATTATACAAACGGACCGTTATAGAAACTGCCCATTATACAAACGGACCGTTATAGAAACTCCCCATTATATAAACGGACCGTTATAGAAACTGCCCATTATACAAACGGACCATTACAGAAACCGCCCATTATATAAACGGACCGTTATAGAAATGTCCATTGTACAAACGGACCGTTATAGAAACTGCCCATTATATAAACGCACCGTTATAGAAACTGCCCATTATATAAACGGACCGTTATAGAAACTGCCCATTATATAAACGGACCGTTATAGAAACTGCCCATTATACAAACGGACCGTTATAGAAACTGCCCATTATATAAACGGACCGTTATATAAACTGCCCATTATATAAACGGACCGTTATAGAAACTGCCCATTATATAAACGGACTGTTACAGAAACTGCCCATTATATAAACGGACTGTTACAGAAACTGCCCATTATATAAACGGACTGTTACAGAAACTGCCCATTATATAAACGGACCGTTACAGAAACTGCCCATTATATAAACAGACCGTTACAGAAACTGCCCATTATATAAACGGACTGTTACAGAAACTGCCCATCATATAAACGGACTGTTACAGAAACTGCCCATTATATAAACGGACCGTTACAGAAACTGCCCATTATATAAACAGACCGTTACAGAAACTGCCCATTATATAAACGGACTGTTACAGAAACTGCCCATTATTCAAACGGACCGTTACAGAAACTGCCCATTATATAAACGGACCGTAATAGAAACTGCCCATTATATAAACGGACCGTTACAGAAACTGCCCATTATATAAACGGACCGTTACAGAAACCGCCCATTATACAAACGGACCGTTATAGAAACTGCCCATTATACAAACGGAACGTTATAGAAACTGCCCATTATACAAACGGACCGTTACAGAAACTGCCCATTATACAAACGGACCGTTATAGAAACTGCCCATTATACAAACGGACCGTTATAGAAACTGCCCATGATACAAACGGACCGTAATAGAAACTGCCCATAATAGAAACAGACTGTTATAGAAACTGCCCATTAGAGAAACCGCCCATTATAGAAACGGACCGTTATAGAAACTGCCCATTATATAAACGGACCGTTATAGAAACTGCCCATGAAACAAATGGGCCGTTATAGAAACTGCCCATTATACAAACGGACCGTTACAGAAACTGCCCATGATACAAACGGACCGTAATAGAAACTGCCCATAATCGAAACAGACTGTTATAGAAACTGCCCATTATAGAAACCGCCCATGATACAAAACGGACCGTTACAGAAACTGCCCATTATACAAACGGACCGTTACAGAAACTGCCCATGAAACAAACGGGCCGTTATAGAAACTGCCCATTATACAAACGGACCGTTAGAGAAACTGCCCATTATACAAACGGACCGTTATAGAAACTGCCCATTATATAAATGGACCGTTATAGAAACTGCCCATTATATAAACGGACCGTTATAGAAACTGCCCATTATACAAACGGACCATTACAGAAACTGCCCATTATACAAACGGACCGTTATAGAAACTGCCCATTATACAAACGGACCGTTACAGAAACTGCCCATTATACAAACGGACCGTTATAGAAACTGCCCATTATACAAACGGACCGTTATAGAAACTGCCCATGATACAAACGGACCGTAATAGAAACTGCCCATAATAGAAACAGACTGTTATAGAAACTGCCCATTATAGAAACCGCCCATTATAGAAACGGACCGTTATAGAAACTGCCCATAAAATAAACGGACCGTTATAGAAACTGCCCATGAAACAAACGGGCCGTTATAGAAACTGCCCATTATACAAACGGACCGTTGCAGAAACTGCCCATGATACAAACGGACCGTAATAGAAACTGCCCATAATAGAAACAGACTGTTATAGAAACTGCCCATTATAGAAACCGCCCATTATAGAAACGGACCGTTATAGAAACTGCCCATTATACAAACGGACCGTTACAGAAACTGCCCATTATACAAACGGACCGTTACAGAAACTGCCCATGAAACAAACGGGCCGTTATAGAAACTGCCCATTATACAAACGGACCGTTAGAGAAACTGCCCATTATACAAACGGACCGTTATAGAAACTGCCCATTATATAAACGGACCGTGATAGAAACTGCCCATTATATAAACGGACCGTTATTGAAACTGCCCATTATATAAACGGACCGTTATAGAAACTGCCCATTATATAAACGGACCGTTAGAGAAACTGCCCATTATACAAACGGACCGTTATAGAAACTGCCCATTATATAAACGGACCGTTATAGAAACTGCCCATTATATAAACGGACCGTTATAGAAACTGCCCATTATACAAACGGACCGTTACAGAAACTGCCCATTATATAAACGGACCGTCATAGAAACTGCCCATTATATAAACGGACCGTTATAGAAACTGCCCATTATATAAACGGACCCTTACAGAAACTGCCCATTATATAAATGGACCGTTATAGAAACTGCCCATTATACAAACGGACCGTTATAGAAACCGCCCATTATATAAACGGACCGTTATAGAAACTGCCCATTATACAAACGGACCGTTACAGAAACTGCCCATTATATAAACGGACCGTCATAGAAACTGCCCATTATATAAACGGACCGTTATAGAAACTGCCCATTATACAAACGGACCATTACAGAAACTGCCCATTAGAAAACGGACCATTATAGAAACTGCCCATTATACAAACGGACCGTTACAGAAACTGCCCATTATACAAACGGACCGTCATAGAAACTGCCCATTATATAAACGGACCGTTATAGAAACTGCCCATTATACAAACGGACCATTACAGAAACTGCCCATTATATAAACGGACCGTTATAGAAACTGCCCATTATATAAACGAACCGTTATAGAAACTGCCCATTATATAAACGGACCGTTAGAGAAACCGCCCATTATACAAACGGACCGTTATAGAAACTGCCCATTATACAAACGGACCATCACAGAAACTGCCCATTATATAAACGGACCGTTATAGAAACTGCCCATTATACAAACGGACCGTTAGAGAAACTGCCCATTATATAAACGGACCGTTATAGAAACTGCCCATTATATAAACGGACCGTTATAGAAACCGCCCATTATATAAACGGACCATTATAGAAACTGCCCATTGTACAAACGGACCGTTATACAAACTGCCCATTATACAAACGGACCGTTATAGAAACTGCCCATTGTACAAACGGACCGTTATACAAACTGCCCATTATACAAACGGACCGTGATACAAACTGCCCATTATACAAACGGACCGTTACAGAAACTGCCCATTATACAAACGGACCGTTACAGAAACTGCCCATTATACAAACGGACCGTTATAGAAACTGCCCATTATACAAACGGACCGTTACAGAAACTGCCCATTATACAAACGGACCGTTATAGAAACTGCCCATTATATAAACGGACCGTTATAGAAACTGCCCATTATACAAACGGACCGTTATAGAAACTGCCCATAATAGAAACAGACTGTTACAGAAACTGCCCATTATACAAACGGACCGTTACAGAAACTGCCCATAATACATACGGACCGTTATAGAAACCGCCCATAAAACAAACGGACCGTTATAGAAACCGCCCATTATATAAACGGACCGTTATAGAAACCGGCCATTATATAAACGGACCATTATAGAAACTGCCCATTATACAAACGGACCGTTATAGAAACCGGCCATTATATAAACGGACCATTATAGAAACTGCCCATTATACAAACGGACCGTTATAGAAACCGCCCATTATACAAACGGACCGTTATAGAAACTGCCCATTATACAAACGGACCGTTATAGAAACTGCCCATTAGACAAACGGACCGTTATAGAAACTGCCCATTATACAAACGGTCCGTTATAGAAACTGCCCATTATACAAACGGACCGTTACAGAAACTGCCCATTATATAAACGGACCGTTATAGAAATTGCCCATTATACAAACGGACCGTTATAGAAACTGCCCATTATACAAACGGACTGTTATAGAAACTGCTCATAATAGAAACAGACTGTTATAGAAACTGCCCATTATAGAAACCGCCCATTATAGAAACGGACCGTTATAGAAACTGCCCATTATACAAACGGACCGTTATAGAAACTGCCCATTATACAAATGGACCGTTACAGAAACTGCCCATTATACAAACGGACCGTTATAGAAACTGCCCATTATACAAATGGACCGTTACAGAAACTGCCCATTATACAAACGGACTGTTATAGAAACTGCTCATAATAGAAACAGACTGTTATAGAAACTGCCCATTATAGAAACCGCCCATTATAGAAACGGACCGTTATAGAAACTGCCCATTATACAAACGGACCGTTATAGAAACTGCCCATTATACAAATGGACCGTTACAGAAACTGCCCATTATACAAACGGACCGTTATAGAAACTGCCCATTATACAAATGGACCGTTACAGAAACTGCCCATTATACAAACGGACTGTTATCGAAACTGCTCATAATAGAAACAGACTGTTATAGAAACTGCCCATTATAGAAACCGCCCATTATAGAAACGGACCGTTATAGAAACTGCCCATTATACAAACGGACCGTTATAGAAACTGCCCATTATACAAACGGACCGTTATAGAAACTGCCCATTATACAAACGGACCGTTATAGAAACTGCCCATTATACAAACGGACCGTTACAGAAACTGCCCATTATATAAACGGACCGTAATAGAAACTGCCCATAATAGAAACAGACTGTTATAGAAACCGCCCATTATAGAAACGGACCGTTATAGAAACTGCCCATTATATAAACGGACCGTTATAGAAACTGCCCATTATATAAACGGACCGTTATAGAAACCGCCCATTATTCAAACGGACCGTTATAGAAACTGCCCATGAAACAAACGGACCGTAATAGAAACTGCCCATTATACAAACGGACCGTTACAGAAACTGCCCATTATACAAACGGACCGTTACAGAAACTGCCCATTATCCAAACGGACCGTTATAGAAACTGCCCATTATACAAACGGACCGTTACAGAAACTGCCCATTATACAAACGGACCGTTATAGAAACTGCCAATTATATAAACGGACCGTTATAGAAACTGCCCATTATACAAACGGACCGTTATAGAAACTGCCCATAATAGAAACAGACTGTTACAGAAACTGCCCATTATACAAACGGACCGTTACAGAAACTGCCCATAATACAAACGGACCGTTACAGAAACTGCCCATTATACAAACGGACCGTTATAGAAACCGCCCATGAAACAAACGGACCGTTATAGAAACCGCCCATTATATAAACGGACCGTTATAGAAACCGCCCATTATACAAACGGACCGTTATAGAAACCGCCCATTATATAAACGGACCGTTATAGAAACCGGCCATTATATAAACGGACCATTATAGAAACTGCCCATTATACAAACGGACCGTTATAGAAACCGGCCATTATATAAACGGACCATTATAGAAACTGCCCATTATACAAACGGACCGTTATAGAAACCGCCCATTATACAAACGGACCGTTATAGAAACTGCCCATTATACAAACGGACCGTTATAGAAACTGCCCATTATACAAACGGTCCGTTATAGAAACTGCCCATTATACAAACGGACCGTTACAGAAACTGCCCATTATATAAACGGACCGTTATAGAAACTGCCCATTATACAAACGGACCGTTATAGAAACTGCCCATTATACAAACGGACTGTTATAGAAACTGCTCATAATAGAAACAGACTGTTATAGAAACTGCCCATTATAGAAACCGCCCATTATAGAAACGGACCGTTATAGAAACTTCCCATTATACAAACGGACCGTTATAGAAACTGCCCATTATACAAATGGACCATTACAGAAACTGCCCATTATACAAACGGACCGTTATAGAAACTGCCCATTATACAAATGGACCGTTACAGAAACTGCCCATTATACAAACGGACTGTTATAGAAACTGCTCATAATAGAAACAGACTGTTATAGAAACTGCCCATTATAGAAACCGCCCATTATAGAAACGGACCGTTATAGAAACTGCCCATTATACAAACGGACCGTTATAGAAACTGCCCATTATACAAACGGACCGTTACAGAAACTGCCCATTATACAAACGGACCGTTATAGAAACTGCCAATTATATAAACGGACCGTTATAGAAACTGCCCATTATACAAACGGACCGTTATAGAAACTGCCCATAATAGAAACAGACTGTTACAGAAACTGCCCATTATACAAACGGACCGTTACAGAAACTGCCCATAATACAAACGGACCGTTACAGAAACTGCCCATTATACAAACGGACCGTTATAGAAACCGCCCATGAAACAAACGGACCGTTATAGAAACCGCCCATTATATAAACGGACCGTTATAGAAACCGCCCATTATACAAACGGACCGTTATAGAAACCGCCCATTATATAAACGGACCGTTATAGAAACCGGCCATTATATAAACGGACCATTATAGAAACTGCCCATTATACAAACGGACCGTTATAGAAACCGGCCATTATATAAACGGACCATTATAGAAACTGCCCATTATACAAACGGACCGTTATAGAAACCGCCCATTATACAAACGGACCGTTATAGAAACTGCCCATTATACAAACGGACCGTTATAGAAACTGCCCATTATACAAACGGTCCGTTATAGAAACTGCCCATTATACAAACGGACCGTTACAGAAACTGCCCATTATATAAACGGACCGTTATAGAAACTGCCCATTATACAAACGGACCGTTATAGAAACTGCCCATTATACAAACGGACTGTTATAGAAACTGCTCATAATAGAAACAGACTGTTATAGAAACTGCCCATTATAGAAACCGCCCATTATAGAAACGGACCGTTATAGAAACTTCCCATTATACAAACGGACCGTTATAGAAACTGCCCATTATACAAATGGACCATTACAGAAACTGCCCATTATACAAACGGACCGTTATAGAAACTGCCCATTATACAAATGGACCGTTACAGAAACTGCCCATTATACAAACGGACTGTTATAGAAACTGCTCATAATAGAAACAGACTGTTATAGAAACTGCCCATTATAGAAACCGCCCATTATAGAAACGGACCGTTATAGAAACTGCCCATTATACAAACGGACCGTTATAGAAACTGCCCATTATACAAATGGACCGTTACAGAAACTGCCCATTCTACAAACGGACCGTTATAGAAACTGCCCATTATACAAATGGACCGTTACAGAAACTGCCCATTATACAAACGGACTGTTATAGAAACTGCTCATAATAGAAACAGACTGTAAAAGAAACTGCCCATTATAGAAACCGCCCATTATAGAAACGGACCGTTATAGAAACTGCCCATTATACAAACGGACCGTTATAGAAACTGCCCATTATACAAATGGACCGTTACAGAAACTGCCCATTATACAAACGGACCGTTATAGAAACTGCCCATTATACAAATGGACCGTTACAGAAACTGCCCATTATACAAACGGACTGTTATCGAAACTGCTCATAATAGAAACAGACTGTTATAGAAACTGCCCATTATAGAAACCGCCCATTATAGAAACGGACCGTTATAGAAACTGCCCATTATACAAACGGACCGTTATAGAAACTGCCCATTATACAAACGGACCGTTATAGAAACTGCCCATTATACAAACGGACCGTTATAGAAACTGCCCATTATACAAACGGACCGTTACAGAAACTGCCCATTATATAAACGGACCGTTATAGAAACCGCCCATTATTCAAACGGACCGTTATAGAAACTGCCCATGAAACAAACGGACCGTTGTAGAAACTGCCCATTATGCAAACGGACCGTAATAGAAACTGCCCATAATAGAAACAGACTGTTATAGAAACCGCCCATTATAGAAACGGACCGTTATAGAAACTGCCCATTATATAAACGGACCGTTATAGAAACTGCCCATTATATAAACGGACCGTTATAGAAACCGCCCATTATTCAAACGGACCGTTATAGAAACTGCCCATGAAACAAACGGACCGTAATAGAAACTGCCCATTATACAAACGGACCGTTACAGAAACTGCCCATTATACAAACGGACCGTTACAGAAACTGCCCATTATCCAAACGGACCGTTATAGAAACGGCCCATTATACAAACGGACCGTTACAGAAACTGCCCATTATACAAACGGACCGTTATAGAAACTGCCAATTATATAAACGGACCGTTATAGAAACTGCCCATTATACAAACGGACCGTTATAGAAACTGCCCATAATAGAAACAGACTGTTACAGAAACTGCCCATTATACAAACGGACCGTTACAGAAACTGCCCATAATACAAACGGACCGTTACAGAAACTGCCCATTATACAAACGGACCGTTATAGAAACCGCCCATGAAACAAACGGACCGTTATAGAAACCGCCCATTATATAAACGGACCGTTATAGAAACCGCCCATTATACAAACGGACCGTTATAGAAACCGCCCATTATATAAACGGACCGTTATAGAAACCGGCCATTATATAAACGGACCATTATAGAAACTGCCCATTATACAAACGGACCGTTATAGAAACCGGCCATTATATAAACGGACCATTATAGAAACTGCCCATTATACAAACGGACCGTTATAGAAACCGCCCATTATACAAACGGACCGTTATAGAAACTGCCCATTATACAAACGGACCGTTATAGAAACTGCCCATTATACAAACGGTCCGTTATAGAAACTGCCCATTATACAAACGGACCGTTACAGAAACTGCCCATTATATAAACGGACCGTTATAGAAACTGCCCATTATACAAACGGACCGTTATAGAAACTGCCCATAATACAAACGGACTGTTATAGAAACTGCTCATAATAGAAACAGACTGTTATAGAAACTGCCCATTATAGAAACCGCCCATTATAGAAACGGACCGTTATAGAAACTTCCCATTATACAAACGGACCGTTATAGAAACTGCCCATTATACAAATGGACCATTACAGAAACTGCCCATTATACAAACGGACCGTTATAGAAACTGCCCATTAAACAAATGGACCGTTACAGAAACTGCCCATTATACAAACGGACTGTTATAGAAACTGCTCATAATAGAAACAGACTGTTATAGAAACTGCCCATTATAGAAACCGCCCATTATAGAAACGGACCGTTATAGAAACTGCCCATTATACAAACGGACCGTTATAGAAACTGCCCATTATACAAACGGACCGTTACAGAAACTGCCCATTATACAAACGGACCGTTATAGAAACTGCCAATTATATAAACGGACCGTTATAGAAACTGCCCATTATACAAACGGACCGTTATAGAAACTGCCCATAATAGAAACAGACTGTTACAGAAACTGCCCATTATACAAACGGACCGTTACAGAAACTGCCCATAATACAAACGGACCGTTACAGAAACTGCCCATTATACAAACGGACCGTTATAGAAACCGCCCATGAAACAAACGGACCGTTATAGAAACCGCCCATTATATAAACGGACCGTTATAGAAACCGCCCATTATACAAACGGACCGTTATAGAAACCGCCCATTATATAAACGGACCGTTATAGAAACCGGCCATTATATAAACGGACCATTATAGAAACTGCCCATTATACAAACGGACCGTTATAGAAACCGGCCATTATATAAACGGACCATTATAGAAACTGCCCATTATACAAACGGACCGTTATAGAAACCGCCCATTATACAAACGGACCGTTATAGAAACTGCCCATTATACAAACGGACCGTTATAGAAACTGCCCATTATACAAACGGTCCGTTATAGAAACTGCCCATTATACAAACGGACCGTTACAGAAACTGCCCATTATATAAACGGACCGTTATAGAAACTGCCCATTATACAAACGGACCGTTATAGAAACTGCCCATTATACAAACGGACTGTTATAGAAACTGCTCATAATAGAAACAGACTGTTATAGAAACTGCCCATTATAGAAACCGCCCATTATAGAAACGGACCGTTATAGAAACTTCCCATTATACAAACGGACCGTTATAGAAACTGCCCATTATACAAATGGACCATTACAGAAACTGCCCATTATACAAACGGACCGTTATAGAAACTGCCCATTATACAAATGGACCGTTACAGAAACTGCCCATTATACAAACGGACTGTTATAGAAACTGCTCATAATAGAAACAGACTGTTATAGAAACTGCCCATTATAGAAACCGCCCATTATAGAAACGGACCGTTATAGAAACTGCCCATTATACAAACGGACCGTTATAGAAACTGCCCATTATACAAATGGACCGTTACAGAAACTGCCCATTCTACAAACGGACCGTTATAGAAACTGCCCATTATACAAATGGACCGTTACAGAAACTGCCCATTATACAAACGGACTGTTATAGAAACTGCTCATAATAGAAACAGACTGTAAAAGAAACTGCCCATTATAGAAACCGCCCATTATAGAAACGGACCGTTATAGAAACTGCCCATTATACAAACGGACCGTTATAGAAACTGCCCATTATACAAACGGACCGTTATAGAAACTGCCCATTATACAAACGGACCGTTATAGAAACTGCCCATGAAACAAACGGACCGTTGTAGAAACTGCCCATTATGCAAACGGACCGTAATAGAAACTGCCCATAATAGAAACAGACTGTTATAGAAACCGCTCATTATAGAAACGGACCGTTATAGAAACTGCCCATTATATAAACGGACCGTTATAGAAACTGCCCATTATATAAACGGACCGTTATAGAAACCGCCCATTATTCAAACGGACCGTTATAGAAACTGCCCATGAAACAAACGGACCGTAATAGAAACTGCCCATTATACAAACGGACCGTGACAGAAACTGCCCATTATACAAACGGACCGTTACAGAAACTGCCCATTATACAAACGGACCGTTATAGAAACTGCCCATTATACAAACGGACCGTTACAGAAACTGCCCATTATACAAACGGACCGTTATAGAAACTGCCCATTATATAAACGGACCGTTATAGAAACTGCCCATAATAGAAACAGACTGTTACAGAAACTGCCCATTATACAAACGGACCGTTACAGAAACTTCCCATAATACAAACGGACCGTTACAGAAACTGCCCATTATACAAACGGACCGTTATAGAAACCGCCCATGAAACAAACGGACCGTTATAGAAACCGCCCATTATATAAACGGACCGTTATAGAAACCGCCCATTATACAAACGGACCGTTATAGAAACCGCCCATTATATAAACGGACCGTTATAGAAACCGGCCATTATATAAACGGACCATTATAGAAACTGCCCATTATACAAACGGACCGTTATAGAAACCGGCCATTATATAAACGGACCATTATAGAAACTGCCCATTATACAAACGGACCGTTATAGAAACCGCCCATTATACAAACGGACCGTTATAGAAACTGCCCATTATACAAACGGACCGTTATAGAAACTGCCCATTATACAAACGGTCCGTGAAAGAAACTGCCCATTATACAAACGGACCGTTACAGAAACTGCCCATTATATAAACGGACCGTTATAGAAACTGCCCATTATACAAACGGACCGTTATAGAAACTGCCCATTATACTAACGGACTGTTATAGAAACTGCTCATAATAGAAACAGACTGTTATAGAAACTGCCCATTATAGAAACCGCCCATTATAGAAACGGACCGTTATAGAAACTGCCCATTATACAAACGGACCGTTATAGAAACTGCCCATTATACAAATGGACCGTTACAGAAACTGCCCATTATACAAACGGACCGTTATAGAAACTGCCCATTATACAAATGGACCGTTACAGAAACTGCCCATTATACAAACGGACTGTTATAGAAACTGCTCATAATAGAAACAGACTGTTATAGAAACTGCCCATTATAGAAACCGCCCATTATAGAAACGGACCGTTATAGAAACTGCCCATTATACAAACGGACCGTTATAGAAACCGGCCATTATATAAACGGACCATTATAGAAACTGCCCATTATACAAACTGCCCATTATAGAAACCGCCCATTACAGAAACGGACCGTTATAGAAACTGCCCATTATACAAACGGACCGTTATAGAAACTGCCCATTATACAAATGGACCGTTACAGAAACTGCCCATTATACAAACGGACCGTTATAGAAACTGCCCATTATACAAATGGACCGTTACAGAAACTGCCCATTATACAAACGGACTGTTATAGAAACTGCTCATAATAGAAACAGACTGTTATAGAAACTGCCCATTATAGAAACCGCCCATTATAGAAACAGACCGTTATAGAAACTGCCCATTATACAAACGGACCGTTATAGAAACTGCCCATTATACAAATGGACCGTTACAGAAACTGCCCATTATACAAACGGACCGTTATAGAAACTGCCCATTATACAAATGGACCGTTACAGAAACTGCCCATTATACAAACGGACTGTTATAGAAACTGCTCATAATAGAAACAGACTGTTATAGAAACTGCCCATTATAGAAACCGCCCATTATAGAAACGGACCGTTATAGAAACTGCCCATTATACAAACGGACCGTTATAGAAACTGCCCATTATACAAACGGACCGTTATAGAAACTGCCCATTATACAAACGGACCGTTATAGAAACTGCCCATTATACAAACGGACCGTTACAGAAACTGCCCATTATATAAACGGACCGTTATAGAAACCGCCCATTATTCAAACGGACCGTTATAGAAACTGCCCATGAAACAAACGGACCGTTGTAGAAACTGCCCATTATGCAAACGGACCGTAATAGAAACTGCCCATAATAGAAACAGACTGTTATAGAAACCGCCCATTGTAGAAACGGACCGTTATAGAAACTGCCCATTATATAAACGGACCGTTATAGAAACTGCCCATTATATAAACGGACCGTTATAGAAACCGCCCATTATTCAAACGGACCGTTATAGAAACTGCCCATGAAACAAACGGACCGTAATAGAAACTGCCCATTATACAAACGGACCGTTACAGAAACTGCCCATTATACAAACGGACCGTTACAGAAACTGCCCATTATCCAAACGGACCGTTATAGAAACTGCCCATTATACAAACGGACCGTTACAGAAACTGCCCATTATCCAAACGGACCGTTATAGAAACTGCCAATTATATAAACGGACCGTTATAGAAACTGCCCATTATACAAACGGACCGTTATAGAAACTGCCCATAATAGAAACAGACTGTTACAGAAACTGCCCATTATACAAACGGACCGTTACAGAAACTGCCCATAATACAAACGGACCGTTACAGAAACTGCCCATTATACAAACGGACCGTTATAGAAACCGCCCATGAAACAAACGGACCGTTATAGAAACCGCCCATTATATAAACGGACCGTTATAGAAACCGCCCATTATACAAACGGACCGTTATAGAAACCGCCCATTATATAAACGGACCGTTATAGAAACCGGCCATTATATAAACGGACCATTATAGAAACTGCCCATTATACAAACGGACCGTTATAGAAACCGGCCATTATATAAACGGACCATTATAGAAACTGCCCATTATACAAACGGACCGTTATAGAAACCGCCCATTATACAAACGGACCGTTATAGAAACTGCCCATTATACAAACGGACCGTTATAGAAACTGCCCATTATACAAACGGTCCGTTATAGAAACTGCCCATTATACAAACGGACCGTTACAGAAACTGCCCATTATATAAACGGACCGTTATAGAAACTGCCCATTATACAAACGGACCGTTATAGAAACTGCCCATTATACAAACGGACTGTTATAGAAACTGCTCATAATAGAAACAGACTGTTATAGAAACTGCCCATTATAGAAACCGCCCATTATAGAAACGGACCGTTATAGAAACTTCCCATTATACAAACGGACCGTTATAGAAACTGCCCATTATACAAATGGACCATTACAGAAACTGCCCATTATACAAACGGACCGTTATAGAAACTGCCCATTATACAAATGGACCGTTACAGAAACTGCCCATTATACAAACGGACTGTTATAGAAACTGCTCATAATAGAAACAGACTGTTATAGAAACTGCCCATTATAGAAACCGCCCATTATAGAAACGGACCGTTATAGAAACTGCCCATTATACAAACGGACCGTTATAGAAACTGCCCATTATACAAATGGACCGTTACAGAAACTGCCCATTATACAAACGGACCGTTATAGAAACTGCCCATTCTACAAATGGACCGTTACAGAAACTGCCCATTATACAAACGGACTGTTATAGAAACTGCTCATAATAGAAACAGACTGTTATAGAAACTGCCCATTATAGAAACCGCCCATTATAGAAATGGACCGTTATAGAAACTGCCCATTATACAAACGGACCGTAATAGAAACTGCCCATAATAGAAACAGACTGTTATAGAAACCGCCCATTATAGAAACGGACCGTTATAGAAACTGCCCATTATATAAACGGACCGTTATAGAAACTGCCCATTATATAAACGGACCGTTATAGAAACCGCCCATTATTCAAACGGACCGTTATAGAAACTGCCCATGAAACAAACGGACCGTAATAGAAACTGCCCATTATACAAACGGACCGTTACAGAAACTGCCCATTATACAAACGGACCGTTACAGAAACTGCCCATTATACAAACGGACCGTTATAGAAACTGCCCATTATACAAACGGACCGTTACAGAAACTGCCCATTATACAAACGGACCGTTATAGAAACTGCCCATTATATAAACGGACCGTTATAGAAACTGCCCATAATAGAAACAGACTGTTACAGAAACTGCCCATTATACAAACGGACCGTTACAGAAACTTCCCATAATACAAACGGACCGTTACAGAAACTGCCCATTATACAAACGGACCGTTATAGAAACCGCCCATGAAACAAACGGACCGTTATAGAAACCGCCCATTATACAAACGGACCGTTATAGAAACCGCCCATTATATAAACGGACCGTTATAGAAACCGGCCATTATATAAACGGACCATTATAGAAACTGCCCATTATACAAACGGACCGTTATAGAAACCGGCCATTATATAAACGGACCATTATAGAAACTGCCCATTATACAAACGGACCGTTATAGAAACCGCCCATTATACAAACGGACCGTTATAGAAACTGCCCATTATACAAACGGACCGTTATAGAAACTGCCCATTATACAAACGGTCCGTTATAGAAACTGCCCATTATACAAACGGACCGTTACAGAAACTGCCCATTATATAAACGGAACGTTATAGAAACTGCCCATTATACAAACGGACCGTTATAGAAACTGCCCATTATACAAACGGACTGTTATAGAAACTGCTCATAATAGAAACAGACTGTTATAGAAACTGCCCATTATAGAAACCGCCCATTATAGAAACGGACCGTTATAGAAACTGCCCATTATACAAACGGACCGTTATAGAAACTGCCCATTATACAAATGGACCGTTACAGAAACTGCCCATTATACAAACGGACCGTTATAGAAACTGCCCATTATACAAATGGACCGTTACAGAAACTGCCCATTATACAAACGGACTGTTATAGAAACTGCTCATAATAGAAACAGACTGTTATAGAAACTGCCCATTATAGAAACCGCCCATTATAGAAACGGACCGTTATAGAAACTGCCCATTATACAAACGGACCGTTATAGAAACCGGCCATTATATAAACGGACCATTATAGAAACTGCCCATTATACAAACGGACCGTTATAGAAACCGCCCATTATACAAACGGACCGTTATAGAAACTGCCCATTATACAAACGGACCGTTATAGAAACTGCCCATTAGACAAACGGACCGTTATAGAAACTGCCCATTATACAAACGGTCCGTTATAGAAACTGCCCATTATACAAACGGACCGTTACAGAAACTGCCCATTATATAAACGGACCGTTATAGAAACTGCCCATTATACAAACGGACCGTTATAGAAACTGCCCATTATACAAACGGACTGTTATAGAAACTGCTCATAATAGAAACAGACTGTTATAGAAACTGCCCATTATAGAAACCGCCCATTATAGAAACGGACCGTTATAGAAACTGCCCATTATACAAACGGACCGTTATAGAAACTGCCCATTATACAAATGGACCGTTACAGAAACTGCCCATTATACAAACGGACCGTTATAGAAACTGCCCATTATACAAATGGACCGTTACAGAAACTGCCCATTATACAAACGGACTGTTATAGAAACTGCTCATAATAGAAACAGACTGTTATAGAAACTGCCCATTATAGAAACCGCCCATTATAGAAACGGACCGTTATAGAAACTGCCCATTATACAAACGGACCGTTATAGAAACTGCCCATTATACAAATGGACCGTTACAGAAACTGCCCATTATACAAACGGACCGTTATAGAAACTGCCCATTATACAAATGGACCGTTGCAGAAACTGCCCATTATACAAACGGACTGTTATAGAAACTGCTCATAATAGAAACAGACTGTTATAGAAACTGCCCATTATAGAAACCGCCCATTATAGAAACGGACCGTTATAGAAACTGCCCATTATACAAACGGACCGTTATAGAAACTGCCCATTATACAAACGGACCGTGATAGAAACTGCCCATTATACAAACGGACCGTTATAGAAACTGCCCATTATACAAACGGACCGTTACAGAAACTGCCCATTATATAAACGGACCGTTATAGAAACCGCCCATTATTCAAACGGACCGTTATAGAAACTGCCCATGAAACAAACGGACCGTTGTAGAAACTGCCCATTATGCAAACGGACCGTAATAGAAACTGCCCATAATAGAAACAGACTGTTATAGAAACCGCCCATTATAGAAACGGACCGTTATAGAAACTGCCCATTATATAAACGGACCGTTATAGAAACTGCCCATTATATAAACGGACCGTTATAGAAACCGCCCATTATTCAAACGGACCGTTATAGAAACTGCCCATGAAACAAACGGACCGTAATAGAAACTGCCCATTATACAAACGGACCGTTACAGAAACTGCCCATTATACAAACGGACCGTTACAGAAACTGCCCATTATCCAAACGGACCGTTATAGAAACTGCCCATTATACAAACGGACCGTTACAGAAACTGCCCATTATACAAACGGACCGTTATAGAAACTGCCAATTATATAAACGGACCGTTATAGAAACTGCCCATTATACAAACGGACCGTTATAGAAACTGCCCATAATAGAAACAGACTGTTACAGAAACTGCCCATTATACAAACGGACCGTTACAGAAACTGCCCATAATACAAACGGACCGTTACAGAAACTGCCCATTATACAAACGGACCGTTATAGAAACCGCCCATGAAACAAACGGACCGTTATAGAAACCGCCCATTATATAAACGGACCGTTATAGAAACCGCCCATTATACAAACGGACCGTTATAGAAACCGCCCATTATATAAACGGACCGTTATAGAAACCGGCCATTATATAAACGGACCATTATAGAAACTGCCCATTATACAAACGGACCTTTATAGAAACCGGCCATTATATAAACGGACCATTATAGAAACTGCCCATTATACAAACGGACCGTTATAGAAACCGCCCATTATACAAACGGACCGTTATAGAAACTGCCCATTATACAAACGGACCGTTATAGAAACTGCCCATTATACAAACGGTCCGTTATAGAAACTGCCCATTATACAAACGGACCGTTACAGAAACTGCCCATTATATAAACGGACCGTTATAGAAACTGCCCATTATACAAACGGACCGTTATAGAAACTGCCCATTATACAAACGGACTGTTATAGAAACTGCTCATAATAGAAACAGACTGTTATAGAAACTGCCCATTATAGAAACCGCCCATTATACAAACGGTCCGTTATAGAAACTGCCCATTATACAAACGGACCGTTACAGAAACTGCCCATTATATAAACGGACCGTTATAGAAACTGCCCATTATACAAACGGACCGTTATAGAAACTGCCCATTATACAAACTGACTGTTATAGAAACTGCTCATAATAGAAACAGACTGTTATAGAAACTGCCCATTATAGAAACCGCCCATTATAGAAACGGACCGTTATAGAAACTGCCCATTATACAAACGGACCGTTATAGAAACTGCCCATTATACAAATGGACCGTTACAGAAACTGCCCATTATACAAACGGACCGTTATAGAAACTGCCCATTATACAAATGGACCGTTACAGAAACTGCCCATTATACAAACGGACTGTTATAGAAACTGCTCATAATAGAAACAGACTGTTATAGAAACTGCCCATTATAGAAACCGCCCATTATAGAAACGGACCGTTATAGAAACTGCCCATTATACAAACGGACCGTTATAGAAACCGGCCATTATATAAACGGACCATTATAGAAACTGCCCATTATACAAACGGACCGTTATAGAAACCGCCCATTATACAAACGGACCGTTATAGAAACTGCCCATTATACAAACGGACCGTTATAGAAACTGCCCATTAGACAAACGGACCGTTATAGAAACTGCCCATTATACAAACGGTCCGTTATAGAAACTGCCCATTATACAAACGGACCGTTACAGAAACTGCCCATTATATAAACGGACCGTTATAGAAACTGCCCATTATACAAACGGACCGTTATAGAAACTGCCCATTATACAAACGGACTGTTATAGAAACTGCTCATAATAGAAACAGACTGTTATAGAAACTGCCCATTATAGAAACCGCCCATTATAGAAACGGACCGTTATAGAAACTGCCCATTATACAAACGGACCGTTATAGAAAATGCCCATTATACAAATGGACCGTTACAGAAACTGCCCATTATACAAACGGACCGTTATAGAAACTGCCCATTATACAAATGGACCGTTACAGAAACTGCCCATTATACAAACGGACTGTTATAGAAACTGCTCATAATAGAAACAGACTGTTATAGAAACTGCCCATTATAGAAACCGCCCATTATAGAAACGGACCGTTATAGAAACTGCCCATTATACAAACGGACCGTTATAGAAACTGCCCATTATACAAATGGACCGTTACAGAAACTGCCCATTATACAAACGGACCGTTATAGAAACTGCCCATTATACAAATGGACCGTTACAGAAACTGCCCATTATACAAACGGACTGTTATAGAAACTGCTCATAATAGAAACAGACTGTTATAGAAACTGCCCATTATAGAAACCGCCCATTATAGAAACGGACCGTTATAGAAACTGCCCATTATACAAACGGACCGTTATAGAAACTGCCCATTATACAAACGGACCGTTATAGAAACTGCCCATTATACAAACGGACCGTTATAGAAACTGCCCATTATACAAACGGACCGTTACAGAAACTGCCCATTATATAAACGGACCGTTATAGAAACCGCCCATTATTCAAATGGACCGTTATAGAAACTGCCCATGAAACAAACGGACCGTTGTAGAAACTGCCCATTATGCAAACGGACCGTAATAGAAACTGCCCATAATAGAAACAGACTGTTATAGAAACCGCCCATTATAGAAACGGACCGTTATAGAAACTGCCCATTATATAAACGGACCGTTATAGAAACTGCCCATTATATAAACGGACCGTTATAGAAACCGCCCATTATTCAAACGGACCGTTATAGAAACTGCCCATGAAACAAACGGACCGTAATAGAAACTGCCCATTATACAAACGGACCGTTACAGAAACTGCCCATTATCCAAACGGACCGTTATAGAAACTGCCCATTATACAAACGGACCGTTACAGAAACTGCCCATTATACAAACGGACCGTTATAGAAACTGCCAATTATATAAACGGACCGTTATAGAAACTGCCCATTATAC
The DNA here is from genome assembly GCF_035084215.1 of Heptranchias perlo. Lineage (NCBI taxonomy): Eukaryota > Metazoa > Chordata > Chondrichthyes > Hexanchiformes > Hexanchidae > Heptranchias > Heptranchias perlo. Next base: position 136,810,412 of record NC_090329.1, read on the forward strand.
AAACGGACCGTTATAGAAACTGCCCATAATAGAAACAGACTGTTACAGAAACTGCCCATTATACAAACGGACCGTTACAGAAACTGCCCATAATACAAACGGACCGTTACAGAAACTGCCCATTATACAAACGGACCGTTATAGAAACCGCCCATGAAACAAACGGACCGTTATAGAAACCGCCCATTATATAAACGGACCGTTATAGAAACCGCCCATTATACAAACGGACCGTTATAGAAACCGCCCATTATATAAACGGACCGTTATAGAAACCGGCCATTATATAAACGGACCATTATAGAAACTGCCCATTATACAAACGGACCTTTATAGAAACCGGCCATTATATAAACGGACCATTATAGAAACTGCCCATTATACAAACGGACCGTTATAGAAACCGCCCATTATACAAACGGACCGTTATAGAAACTGCCCATTATACAAACGGACCGTTATAGAAACTGCCCATTATACAAACGGTCCGTTATAGAAACTGCCCATTATACAAACGGACCGTTACAGAAACTGCCCATTATATAAACGGACCGTTATAGAAACTGCCCATTATACAAACGGACCGTTATAGAAACTGCCCATTATACAATCGGACTGTTATAGAAACTGCTCATAATAGAAACAGACTGTTATAGAAACTGCCCATTATAGAAACCGCCCATTATAGAAACGGACCGTTATAGAAACTTCCCATTATACAAACGGACCGTTATAGAAACTGCCCATTATACAAATGGACCATTACAGAAACTGCCCATGATACAAACGGACCGTTATAGAAACTGCCCATTATACAAATGGACCGTTACAGAAACTGCCCATTATACAAACGGACTGTTATAGAAACTGCTCATAATAGAAACAGACTGTTATAGAAACTGCCCATTATAGAAACCGCCCATTATAGAAACGGACCGTTATAGAAACTGCCCATTATACAAACGGACCGTTATAGAAACTGCCCATTATACAAATGGACCGTTACAGAAACTGCCCATTATACAAACGGACCGTTATAGAAACTGCCCATTATACAAATGGACCGTTACAGAAACTGCCCATTATACAAACGGACTGTTATAGAAACTGCTCATAATAGAAACAGACTGTTATAGAAACTGCCCATTATAGAAACCGCCCATTATAGAAACGGACCGTTATAGAAACTGCCCATTATACAAACGGACCGTTATAGAAACTGCCCATTATACAAATGGACCGTTACAGAAACTGCCCATTGTACAAACGGACTGTTATAGAAACTGCTCATAACAGAAACAGACTGTTATAGAAACTGCCCATTATAGAAACCGCCCATTATAGAAACGGACCGTTATAGAAACTGCCCATTATACAAACGGACCGTTATAGAAACTGCCCATTATACAAACGGACCGTTATAGAAACTGCCCATTATACAAACGGACCGTTATAGAAACTGCCCATTATACAAACGGACCGTTACAGAAACTGCCCATTATATAAACGGACCGTTATAGAAACCGCCCATTATTCAAACGGACCGTTATAGAAACTGCCCATGAAACAAACGGACCGTTGTAGAAACTGCCCATTATGCAAACGGACCGTAATAGAAACTGCCCATAATAGAAACAGACTGTTATAGAAACCGCCCATTATAGAAACGGACCGTTATAGAAACTGCCCATTATATAAACGGACCGTTATAGAAACTGCCCATTATATAAACGGACCGTTATAGAAACCGCCCATTATTCAAACGGACCGTTATAGAAACTGCCCATGAAACAAACGGACCGTAATAGAAACTGCCCATTATACAAACGGACCGTTACAGAAACTGCCCATTATACAAACGGACCGTTACAGAAACTGCCCATTATCCAAACGGACCGTTATAGAAACTGCCCATTATACAAACGGACCGTTACAGAAACTGCCCATTATACAAACGGACCGTTATAGAAACTGCCAATTATATAAACGGACCGTTATAGAAACTGCCCATTATACAAACGGACCGTTATAGAAACTGCCCATAATAGAAACAGACTGTTACAGAAACTGCCCATTATACAAACGGACCGTTACAGAAACTGCCCATAATACAAACGGACCGTTACAGAAACTGCCCATTATACAAACGGACCGTTATAGAAACCGCCCATGAAACAAACGGACCGTTATAGAAACCGCCCATTATATAAACGGACCGTTATAGAAACCGCCCATTATACAAACGGACCGTTATAGAAACCGCCCATTATATAAACGGACCGTTATAGAAACCGGCCATTATATAAACGGACCATTATAGAAACTGCCCATTATACAAACGGACCTTTATAGAAACCGGCCATTATATAAACGGACCATTATAGAAACTGCCCATTATACAAACGGACCGTTATAGAAACCGCCCATTATACAAACGGACCGTTATAGAAACTGCCCATTATACAAACGGACCGTTATAGAAACTGCCCATTATACAAACGGTCCGTTATAGAAACTGCCCATTATACAAACGGACCGTTACAGAAACTGCCCATTATATAAACGGACCGTTATAGAAACTGCCCATTATACAAACGGACCGTTATAGAAACTGCCCATTATACAATCGGACTGTTATAGAAACTGCTCATAATAGAAACAGACTGTTATAGAAACTGCCCATTATAGAAACCGCCCATTATAGAAACGGACCGTTATAGAAACTTCCCATTATACAAACGGACCGTTATAGAAACTGCCCATTATACAAATGGACCATTACAGAAACTGCCCATGATACAAACGGACCGTTATAGAAACTGCCCATTATACAAATGGACCGTTACAGAAACTGCCCATTATACAAACGGACTGTTATAGAAACTGCTCATAATAGAAACAGACTGTTATAGAAACTGCCCATTATAGAAACCGCCCATTATAGAAACGGACCGTTATAGAAACTGCCCATTATACAAACGGACCGTTATAGAAACTGCCCATTATACAAATGGACCGTTACAGAAACTGCCCATTATACAAACGGACCGTTATAGAAACTGCCCATTATACAAATGGACCGTTACAGAAACTGCCCATTATACAAACGGACTGTTATAGAAACTGCTCATAATAGAAACAGACTGTTATAGAAACTGCCCATTATAGAAACCGCCCATTATAGAAACGGACCGTTATAGAAACTGCCCATTATACAAACGGACCGTTATAGAAACTGCCCATTATACAAACGGACCGTTATAGAAACTGCCCATTATACAAACGGACCGTTATAGAAACTGCCCATGAAACAAACGGACCGTTGTAGAAACTGCCCATTATGCAAACGGACCGTAATAGAAACTGCCCATAATAGAAACAGACTGTTATAGAAACCGCCCATTATAGAAACGGACCGTTATAGAAACTGCCCATTATATAAACGGACCGTTATAGAAACTGCCCATTATATAAACGGACCGTTATAGAAACCGCCCATTATTCAAACGGACCGTTATAGAAACTGCCCATGAAACAAACGGACCGTAATAGAAACTGCCCATTATACAAACGGACCGTTACAGAAACTGCCCATTATACAAACGGACCGTTACAGAAACTGCCCATTATACAAACGGACCGTTATAGAAACTGCCCATTATACAAACGGACCGTTACAGAAACTGCCCATTATACAAACGGACCGTTATAGAAACTGCCCATTATATAAACGGACCGTTATAGAAACTGCCCATAATAGAAACAGACTGTTACAGAAACTGCCCATTATACAAACGGACCGTTACAGAAACTTCCCATAATACAAACGGACCGTTACAGAAACTGCCCATTATACAAACGGACCGTTATAGAAACCGCCCATGAAACAAACGGACCGTTATAGAAACCGCCCATTATATAAACGGACCGTTATAGAAACCGCCCATTATACAAACGGACCGTTATAGAAACCGCCCATTATATAAACGGACCGTTATAGAAACCGGCCATTATATAAACGGACCATTATAGAAACTGCCCATTATACAAACGGACCGTTATAGAAACCGGCCATTATATAAACGGACCATTATAGAAACTGCCCATTATACAAACGGACCGTTATAGAAACCGCCCATTATACAAACGGACCGTTATAGAAACTGCCCATTATACAAACGGACCGTTATAGAAACTGCCCATTATACAAACGGTCCGTTATAGAAACTGCCCATTATACAAACGGACCGTTACAGAAACTGCCCATTATATAAACGGACCGTTATAGAAACTGCCCATTATACAAACGGACCGTTATAGAAACTGCCCATTATACAAACGGACTGTTATAGAAACTGCTCATAATAGAAACAGACTGTTATAGAAACTGCCCATTATAGAAACCGCCCATTATAGAAACGGACCGTTATAGAAACTGCCCATTATACAAACGGACCGTTATAGAAACTGCCCATTATACAAATGGACCGTTACAGAAACTGCCCATTATACAAACGGACCGTTATAGAAACTGCCCATTATACAAATGGACCGTTACAGAAACTGCCCATTATACAAACGGACTGTTATAGAAACTGCTCATAATAGAAACAGACTGTTATAGAAACTGCCCATTATAGAAACCGCCCATTATAGAAACGGACCGTTATAGAAACTGCCCATTATACAAACGGACCGTTATAGAAACCGGCCATTATATAAACGGACCATTATAGAAACTGCCCATTATACAAACGGACCGTTATAGAAACCGCCCATTATACAAACGGACCGTTATAGAAACTGCCCATTATACAAACGGACCGTTATAGAAACTGCCCATTAGACAAACGGACCGTTATAGAAACTGCCCATTATACAAACGGTCCGTTATAGAAACTGCCCATTATACAAACGGACCGTTACAGAAACTGCCCATTATATAAACGGACCATTATAGAAACTGCCCATTATACAAACGGACCGTTATAGAAACTGCCCATTATACAAACGGACTGTTATAGAAACTGCTCATAATAGAAACAGACTGTTATAGAAACTGCCCATTATAGAAACCGCCCATTATAGAAACGGACCGTTATAGAAACTGCCCATTATACAAACGGACCGTTATAGAAACTGCCCATTATACAAATGGACCGTTACAGAAACTGCCCATTATACAAACGGACTGTTATAGAAACTGCTCATAATAGAAACAGACTGTTATAGAAACTGCCCATTATAGAAACCGCCCATTATAGAAACGGACCGTTATAGAAACTGCCCATTATACAAACGGACCGTTATAGAAACTGCCCATTATACAAATGGACCGTTACAGAAACTGCCCATTATACAAACGGACCGTTATAGAAACTGCCCATTATACAAATGGACCGTTACAGAAACTGCCCATTATACAAACGGACTGTTATAGAAACTGCTCATAATAGAAACAGACTGTTATAGAAACTGCCCATTATAGAAACCGCCCATTATAGAAACGGACCGTTATAGAAACTGCCCATTATACAAACGGACCGTTATAGAAACTGCCCATTATACAAACGGACCGTTATAGAAACTGCCCATTATACAAACGGACCGTTATAGAAACTGCCCATTATACAAACGGACCGTTGCAGAAACTGCCCATTATATAAACGGACCGTTATAGAAACCGCCCATTATTCAAACGGACCGTTATAGAAACTGCCCATGAAACAAACGGACCGTTGTAGAAACTGCCCATTATGCAAACGGACCGTAATAGAAACTGCCCATAATAGAAACAGACTGTTATAGAAACCGCCCATTATAGAAACGGACCGTTATAGAAACTGCCCATTATATAAACGGACCGTTATAGAAACTGCCCATTATATAAACGGACCGTTATAGAAACCGCCCATTATTCAAACGGACCGTTATAGAAACTGCCCATGAAACAAACGGACCGTAATAGAAACTGCCCATTATACAAACGGACCGTTACAGAAACTGCCCATTATACAAACGGACCGTTACAGAAACTGCCCATTATCCAAACGGACCGTTATAGAAACTGCCCATTATACAAACGGACCGTTACAGAAACTGCCCATTATACAAACGGACCGTTATAGAAACTGCCAATTATATAAACGGACCGTTATAGAAACTGCCCATTATACAAACGGACCGTTATAGAAACTGCCCATAATAGAAACAGACTGTTACAGAAACTGCCCATTATACAAACGGACCGTTACAGAAACTGCCCATAATACAAACGGACCGTTACAGAAACTGCCCATTATACAAACGGACCGTTATAGAAACCGCCAATGAAACAAACGGACCGTTATAGAAACCGCCCATTATATAAACGGACCGTTATAGAAACCGCCCATTATACAAACGGACCGTTATAGAAACCGCCCATTATATAAACGGACCGTTATAGAAACCGGCCATTATATAAACGGACCGTTATAGAAACTGCCCATTATACAAATGGACCGTTATAGAAACCGGCCATTATATAAACGGACCATTATAGAAACTGCCCATTATACAAACGGACCGTTATAGAAACCGCCCATTATACAAACGGACCGTTATAGAAACTGCCCATTATACAAACGGACTGTTATAGAAACTGCCCATTATACAAACGGTCCGTTATAGAAACTGCCCATTATACAAACGGACCGTTACAGAAACTGCCCATTATATAAACGGACCGTTATAGAAACTGCCCATTATACAAACGGACCGTTATAGAAACTGCCCATTATACAAACGGACTGTTATAGAAACTGCTCATAATAGAAACAGACTGTTATAGAAACTGCCCATTATAGAAACCGCCCATTATAGAAACGGACCGTTATAGAAACTTCCCATTATACAAACGGACCGTTATAGAAACTGCCCATTATACAAATGGACCATTACAGAAACTGCCCATTATACAAACGGACCGTTATAGAAACTGCCCATTATACAAATGGACCGTTACAGAAACTGCCCATTATACAAACGGACTGTTATAGAAACTGCTCATAATAGAAACAGACTGTTATAGAAACTGCCCATTATAGAAACCGCCCATTATAGAAACGGACCGTTATAGAAACTGCCCATTATACAAACGGACCGTTATAGAAACTGCCCATTATACAAATGGACCGTTACAGAAACTGCCGATTATACAAACGGACCGTTATAGAAACTGCCCATTATACAAACGGACCGTTATAGAAACTGCCCATTATACAAACGGACCGTTATAGAAACTGCCCATTATACAAACGGACCGTTATAGAAACTGCCCATGAAACAAACGGACCGTTGTAGAAACTGCCCATTATGCAAACGGACCGTAATAGAAACTGCCCATAATAGAAACAGACTGTTATAGAAACCGCCCATTATAGAAACGGACCGTTATAGAAACTGCCCATTATATAAACGGACCGTTATATAAACTGCCCATTATATAAACGGACCGTTATAGAAACCGCCCATTATTCAAACGGACCGTTATAGAAACTGCCCATGAAACAAACGGACCGTAATAGAAACTGCCCATTATACAAACGGACCGTTACAGAAACTGCCCATTATACAAACGGACCGTTACAGAAACTGCCCATTATACAAACGGACCGTTATAGAAACTGCCCATTATACAAACGGACCGTTACAGAAACTGCCCATTATACAAACGGACCGTTATAGAAACTGCCCATTATATAAACGGACCGTTATAGAAACTGCCCATAATAGAAACAGACTGTTACAGAAACTGCCCATTATACAAACGGACCGTTACAGAAACTTCCCATAATACAAACGGACCGTTACAGAAACTGCCCATTATACAAACGGACCGTTATAGAAACCGCCCATGAAACAAACGGACCGTTATAGAAACCGCCCATTATATAAACGGACCGTTATAGAAACCGCCCATTATACAAACGGACCGTTATAGAAACCGCCCATTATATAAACGGACCGTTATAGAAACCGGCCATTATATAAACGGACCATTATAGAAACTGCCCATTATACAAACGGACCGTTATAGAAACCGGCCATTATATAAACGGACCATTATAGAAACTGCCCATTATACAAACGGACCGTTATAGAAACCGCCCATTATACAAACGGACCGTTATAGAAACTGCCCATTATACAAACGGACCGTTATAGAAACTGCCCATTATACAAACGGTCCGTTATAGAAACTGCCCATTATACAAACGGACCGTTACAGAAACTGCTCATTATATAAACGGACCGTTATAGAAACTGCCCATTATACAAACGGACCGTTATAGAAACTGCCCATTATACAAACGGACTGTTATAGAAACTGCTCATAATAGAAACAGACTGTTATAGAAACTGCCCATTATAGAAACCGCCCATTATAGAAACGGACCGTTATAGAAACTGCCCATTATACAAACGGACCGTTATAGAAACTGCCCATTATACAAATGGACCGTTACAGAAACTGCCCATTATACAAACGGACCGTTATAGAAACTGCCCATTATACAAATGGACCGTTACAGAAACTGCCCATTATACAAACGGACTGTTATAGAAACTGCTCATAATAGAAACAGACTGTTATAGAAACTGCCCATTATAGAAACCGCCCATTATAGAAACGGACCGTTATAGAAACTGCCCATTATACAAACGGACCGTTATAGAAACCGGCCATTATATAAACGGACCATTATAGAAACTGCCCATTATACAAACGGACCGTTATAGAAACCGCCCATTATACAAACGGACCGTTATAGAAACTGCCCATTATACAAACGGACCGTTATAGAAACTGCCCATTAGACAAACGGACCGTTATAGAAACTGCCCATTATACAAACGGTCCGTTATAGAAACTGCCCATTATACAAACGGACCGTTACAGAAACTGCCCATTATATAAACGGACCATTATAGAAACTGCCCATTATACAAACGGACCGTTATAGAAACTGCCCATTATACAAACGGACTGTTATAGAAACTGCTCATAATAGAAACAGACTGTTATAGAAACTGCCCATTATAGAAACCGCCCATTATAGAAACGGACCGTTATAGAAACTGCCCATTATACAAACGGACCGTTATAGAAACTGCCCATTATACAAATGGACCGTTACAGAAACTGCCCATTATACAAACGGACTGTTATAGAAACTGCTCATAATAGAAACAGACTGTTATAGAAACTGCCCATTATAGAAACCGCCCATTATAGAAACGGACCGTTATAGAAACTGCCCATTATACAAACGGACCGTTATAGAAACTGCCCATTATACAAATGGACCGTTACAGAAACTGCCCATTATACAAACGGACCGTTATAGAAACTGCCCATTATACAAATGGACCGTTACAGAAACTGCCCATTATACAAACGGACTGTTATAGAAACTGCTCATAATAGAAACAGACTGTTATAGAAACTGCCCATTATAGAAACCGCCCATTATAGAAACGGACCGTTATAGAAACTGCCCATTATACAAACGGACCGTTATAGAAACTGCCCATTATACAAACGGACCGTTATAGAAACTGCCCATTATACAAACGGACCGTTATAGAAACTGCCCATTATACAAACGGACCGTTGCAGAAACTGCCCATTATATAAACGGACCGTTATAGAAACCGCCCATTATTCAAACGGACCGTTATAGAAACTGCCCATGAAACAAACGGACCGTTGTAGAAACTGCCCATTATGCAAACGGACCGTAATAGAAACTGCCCATAATAGAAACAGACTGTTATAGAAACCGCCCATTATAGAAACGGACCGTTATAGAAACTGCCCATTATATAAACGGACCGTTATAGAAACTGCCCATTATATAAACGGACCGTTATAGAAACCGCCCATTATTCAAACGGACCGTTATAGAAACTGCCCATGAAACAAACGGACCGTAATAGAAACTGCCCATTATACAAACGGACCGTTACAGAAACTGCCCATTATACAAACGGACCGTTACAGAAACTGCCCATTATCCAAACGGACCGTTATAGAAACTGCCCATTATACAAACGGACCGTTACAGAAACTGCCCATTATACAAACGGACCGTTATAGAAACTGCCAATTATATAAACGGACCGTTATAGAAACTGCCCATTATACAAACGGACCGTTATAGAAACTGCCCATAATAGAAACAGACTGTTACAGAAACTGCCCATTATACAAACGGACCGTTACAGAAACTGCCCATAATACAAACGGACCGTTACAGAAACTGCCCATTATACAAACGGACCGTTATAGAAACCGCCAATGAAACAAACGGACCGTTATAGAAACCGCCCATTATATAAACGGACCGTTATAGAAACCGCCCATTATACAAACGGACCGTTATAGAAACCGCCCATTATATAAACGGACCGTTATAGAAACCGGCCATTATATAAACGGACCGTTATAGAAACTGCCCATTATACAAATGGACCGTTATAGAAACCGGCCATTATATAAACGGACCATTATAGAAACTGCCCATTATACAAACGGACCGTTATAGAAACCGCCCATTATACAAACGGACCGTTATAGAAACTGCCCATTATACAAACGGACTGTTATAGAAACTGCCCATTATACAAACGGTCCGTTATAGAAACTGCCCATTATACAAACGGACCGTTACAGAAACTGCCCATTATATAAACGGACCGTTATAGAAACTGCCCATTATACAAACGGACCGTTATAGAAACTGCCCATTATACAAACGGACTGTTATAGAAACTGCTCATAATAGAAACAGACTGTTATAGAAACTGCCCATTATAGAAACCGCCCATTATAGAAACGGACCGTTATAGAAACTTCCCATTATACAAACGGACCGTTATAGAAACTGCCTATTATACAAATGGACCATTACAGAAACTGCCCATTATACAAACGGACCGTTATAGAAACTGCCCATTATACAAATGGACCGTTACAGAAACTGCCCATTATACAAACGGACTGTTATAGAAACTGCTCATAATAGAAACAGACTGTTATAGAAACTGCCCATTATAGAAACCGCCCATTATAGAAACGGACCGTTATAGAAACTGCCCATTATACAAACGGACCGTTATAGAAACTGCCCATTATACAAATGGACCGTTACAGAAACTGCCGATTATACAAACGGACCGTTATAGAAACTGCCCATTATACAAACGGACCGTTATAGAAACTGCCCATTATACAAACGGACCGTTATAGAAACTGCCCATTATACAAACGGACCGTTATAGAAACTGCCCATGAAACAAACGGACCGTTGTAGAAACTGCCCATTATGCAAACGGACCGTAATAGAAACTGCCCATAATAGAAACAGACTGTTATAGAAACCGCCCATTATAGAAACGGACCGTTATAGAAACTGCCCATTATATAAACGGACCGTTATATAAACTGCCCATTATATAAACGGACCGTTATAGAAACCGCCCATTATTCAAACGGACCGTTATAGAAACTGCCCATGAAACAAACGGACCGTAATAGAAACTGCCCATTATACAAACGGACCGTTACAGAAACTGCCCATTATACAAACGGACCGTTACAGAAACTGCCCATTATACAAACGGACCGTTATAGAAACTGCCCATTATACAAACGGACCGTTACAGAAACTGCCCATTATACAAACGGACCGTTATAGAAACTGCCCATTATATAAACGGACCGTTATAGAAACTGCCCATAATAGAAACAGACTGTTACAGAAACTGCCCATTATACAAACGGACCGTTACAGAAACTTCCCATAATACAAACGGACCGTTACAGAAACTGCCCATTATACAAACGGACCGTTATAGAAACCGCCCATGAAACAAACGGACCGTTATAGAAACCGCCCATTATATAAACGGACCGTTATAGAAACCGCCCATTATACAAACGGACCGTTATAGAAACCGCCCATTATATAAACGGACCGTTATAGAAACCGGCCATTATATAAACGGACCATTATAGAAACTGCCCATTATACAAACGGACCGTTATAGAAACCGGCCATTATATAAACGGACCATTATAGAAACTGCCCATTATACAAACGGACCGTTATAGAAACCGCCCATTATACAAACGGACCGTTATAGAAACTGCCCATTATACAAACGGACCGTTATAGAAACTGCCCATTATACAAACGGTCCGTTATAGAAACTGCCCATTATACAAACGGACCGTTACAGAAACTGCCCATTATATAAACGGACCGTTATAGAAACTGCCCATTATACAAACGGACCGTTATAGAAACTGCCCATTATACAAACGGACTGTTATAGAAACTGCTCATAATAGAAACAGACTGTTATAGAAACTGCCCATTATAGAAACCGCCCATTATAGAAACGGACCGTTATAGAAACTGCCCATTATACAAACGGACCGTTATAGAAACTGCCCATTATACAAATGGACCGTTACAGAAACTGCCCATTATACAAACGGACCGTTATAGAAACTGCCCATTATACAAATGGACCGTTACAGAAACTGCCCATTATACAAACGGACTGTTATAGAAACTGCTCATAATAGAAACAGACTGTTATAGAAACTGCCCATTATAGAAACCGCCCATTATAGAAACGGACCGTTATAGAAACTGCCCATTATACAAACGGACCGTTATAGAGACTGCCCATTATACAAATGGACTGTTACAGAAACTGCCCATTATACAAACGGACCGTTATAGAAACTGCCCATTATACAAATGGACCGTTACAGAAACTGCCCATTATACAAACGGACTGTTATAGAAACTGCTCATAATAGAAACAGACTGTTTAGAAACTGCCCATTATAGAAACCGCCCATTATAGAAACGGACCGTTATAGAAACTGCCCATTATACAAACGGACCGTTATAGAAACTGCCCATTATACAAACGGACCGTTATAGAAACTGCCCATTATACAAACGGACCGTTATAGAAACTGCCCATTATACAAACGGACCGTTACAGAAACTGCCCATTATATAAACGGACCGTTATAGAAACCGCCCATTATTCAAACGGACCGTTATAGAAACTGCCCATGAAACAAACGGACCGTTGTAGAAACTGCCCATTATGCAAACGGACCGTAATAGAAACTGCCCATAATAGAAACAGACTGTTATAGAAACCGCCCATTATAGAAACGGACCGTTATAGAAACTGCCCATTATATAAACGGACCGTTATAGAAACTGCCCATTATATAAACGGACCGTTATAGAAACCGCCCATTATTCAAACGGACCGTTATAGAAACTGCCCATGAAACAAACGGACCGTTATAGAAACTGCCCATTATGCAAACGGACCGTAATAGAAACTGCCCATTATAGAAACGGACCGTTATAGAAACTGCCCATTATACAAACGGACCGTAATAGAAACTGCCCATTATAGAAACGGACCGTTATAGAAACTGCCCATTATACAAACGGACCGTTATAGAAACCGCCCATTATATAAACGGACCATTATAGAAACCGCCTATTAGAGATACGGACCGTCATAGAAACCGCCCATTATACCAACGGACAGATATAGAAATGGACCGTTCTAGAAAAGGACCGTTATTGAAACCGCCCGTAAAAAAAACTGCCCGTTATAGAAACAGACCGTTATAGAAATGGCCCGTTATAGAAACCGCTCGTTGTAGAAACTGCCCGTTGTAGTAACAGACCGTTATAAAAGCCGCCCATTTTCGAAACGGACCGTTATAGAAACCACCCTTAAAAGAAACTGCCCTTTATAGAAACCGCCCATTCGACAAACCGCTTGTTGGACAAACTGCCCGTTAGACAAACCGCTCGTTATTGAAACCGCCTGTTGGACAAACCGTCATTGAGACAAACCACCCGTTAGATAAACTGCCATTTAGACAAACCGCCCGTTAGATAAACCGCCATTTAGACAAACCGTCATTTAGACAAACCGCCCGTTAGACAAACCGCCATTTAGACAAACCGCCCGTCAGACAAACCGCCATTTAGACAAACCGCCCGTTAGACAAACCGCCCGTCAGACAAACCGCCCGTCAGACAAACCGCCCGTTAGATAAACCGCCCGTCAGACAAACCGCCCGTCAGACAAACCGCCCGTTAGATAAACCGCCCGTCAGACAAACCGCCCGTTAGATAAACCGCCCGTCAGACAAACCGCCATTTAGACAAACCGCCCGTCAGACAAACCGCCCGTTAGACAAACCGCCATTTAGACAAACCGCCCGTTAGATAAACTGCCATTTAGACAAACCGCCATTTAGACAAACCGCCATTTAGACAAACCACCCGTTAGACAAACCGCCATTTAGACAAACCGCCCGTTAGACAAACCGCCATTTAGACAAACCGCCATTTAGACAAACCGCCCGTTAGACAAACCGCCATTTAGACAAACCGCCCGTTAGACAAACCGCCATTTAGCCAAACCGCCATTTAGACAAACCGCCCGTTAGACAAACCGCCCGTTATAGAAACCGCCCATTATAGAAACCGCCTGTTGGACAAACCGCCCGTGAGAGAAACCGCCATTTAGACAAACCGCCCGTTATAGAAACCGCACGTTATAGAAACCACCTGTTGGACAAACCGCCCGTGAGAGAAACCGCCATTTAGACAAACCTCCATTTGGACAAACCGCTCGTTATAGAAACCGCACGTTATAAGAACATAAGAACATAAGTAGGCCAATCGCCCCCTCGAGCCTGCTCCGCCATTCAATAAGATGATGGCTGATCTGATCCTAACCTCAAATCTAAAGAACACAAGAAGTAGGAACAGGACCCGGCCACTCAGCCCCTGGGCCCGCTCCGCCACCCACAGGGCCTTGACCGATCTGAACTCAGCTTCATGTCCAATTTCCTGCCCGCTCCCCGTAACCCCTAATTCCCTTTACTTCTAGAAAACTGTCTATTTCTGTTTTAAATTTATTCAATGATGTAGCTTCCACAGCTTCCTGGGGCAGCAAATTCCACAGACCTACCACCCTCTGAGTGAAGAAGTTTCTCCTCGTCTCAGTTTTGAAAGAGCAGCCCCTTATTCTAAGATTATGCCCCCTCGTTCTAGTTTCACCCATCTTTGGGAACATCCTTACCGCATCCACCCGATCAAGCCCCTTCACAATCTTATATGTTTCAATAAGATCGCCTCTCATTCTTCTGAACTCCAATGAGTAGAGTCCCAATCTAGTCAACCTCTCCTCATACGTCTGCCCCCTCTTCACCAGGATTAACCGAGTGAACCTTCTTTGTACTGCCTCGAGAGCAAGTATGTCTTTTCTTAAGTATGGAGACCAAAACTGTATGCAGTCTCACCAATACCTTATATAACTGCAGCAATACCTCCCTGTTTTTATATTCTATCCCCCGAGCAATAAAAGCCAACATTCCGTTGGCCTTCTTGATCACCTGCTGCACCTGCATACTAACTTTTTGATTTTCTTGCACTAGGACCCCCAGATCCCTTTGTACTGCAGTACTTTCCAGTTTCACGCCATTAAGATAATAACTTGCTCTCTGATTTTTCCTGCCAAAGTGCATAACCTCACATTTTCCAATATAGAAACCGCACGTTCGACAAACCGCTCGTTATAGAAACCACCCGTTAGACAAACCGTCATTTAGACAAACCGTCATTTAGACAAACCGTCATTTAGACAAACGGTCCGTTAGATGAACCACTCGTTAGACAAACTGGCCGTTAGACAAACCGGCCGTTAGCGAAACCGCCTGTAAGACAAACCGCCATTTAGACAAACCGCCCGTTAGATAAACCGCCCGTTAGATAAACCGCCTGTTAAATAAACCACCCGTTAGACAAACCGCCCGTTAAATAAACCACCCGTTAGACAAACCGCCTGTTATAGAAACCGCCTGTTATAGAAACCGCCCGTTTGACAAACCGCCTGTTAGATAAACCGCCCGTTAGACAAACGGCCCGATAAATAAACCACCCGTTAGACAAACCGCCTGTTATAGAAACCGCCTGTTATAGAAACCGCCCGTTTGACAAACCGCCTGTTAGATAAACCGCCCGTTAGACAAACGGCCCGATAAATAAACCACCCGTTAGACAAACCGCCTGTTATAGAAACCACCTGTTATAGAAACCGCCCTTTAGACAAACCGCCCGTTAGACAAACCGCCAGTTAGATAAACCGCCCGTTAGACAAACGGCCCGTTAGACAAACCGCCCGTTAGATAAACCGGCCGTTATAGAAACCGCCCATGAGACAAACTGCCCGTTAGAGAAACCACCCGTTATAGAAACCGCCCTTTTGACAAACCGTTCTTTATTGAAACCGCCCGATTTTCATTTGCGTTGATATAAATGGTAATGATAATCGGCCGTTTTTAAGAACAGACATCTGATACCTAATTTCCAGCTTTACGCTCAGGTGGTAAGTTGAAAATCTACATCGTTGAATAATACAGCACAGAGGTCATTCGGCCCATTGTGCATGTGCCAGTTCTCTGAAAGAGCTATCCACTTAGTTCCAATCCCATTTCCTTACCCCATATCCATAATCAATACCTGGAATCTAGTTGCAGACTTCAATCTGATCAGCAGGCTCAGATGATACATATGTGGAATAATCAATATTTGGAAGCAAGTTACAATCTGTAATCTTATTAATGAGTTCAGATTGTTTATACCTGGAATAACCAATACCCAAGATCGAGTACGGACTGCAGATAAATGTTGGGAAGACTGAAGGCATCAATTTCATCCAAGGCCACAAACTCCATGCCCTCGCCACCGATTCCATCCCCCTCCCCGTCCACTGGCTCGGGCTGAACCACACTGTTCACAATCTTGGCTTCCTATTTGACCCTGAGCTTCCGACCCCATATCCTCTCCATTACAGATGGGCTGAGGCAGTGGGGGAGACAGGCGATGTTATGGAGGTGGAAGTAGGTGGTCTTGGTGATGGAGCGGATATGTGGTCAGAAGCTCATCTCAGGGTTAAATAGGACGCCAAGATTGCGAACGGTCTGGTTCAGCCTCAGACAGTGGTAGGGAGAGGGATGGAGTCGGTGGGCTAGGGAATGGAGTTTGTGGCGTGGACCAAAGACAATGGCTTCATAGAATCATAGAAAGTTATGGCACAGAAGGAGGCCATTCGGCCCACCGTGTCCGTGCCGGCCGAAGAAGAGCTATTTTCTAGCACTTGGTCCGTAGCCCTGTAGGTTACGGCATTTCAAGTGCACATCCAAGTCCTCTTTAAATGAGGAGAGGATTTCTCCCTCTACCACGCTTTGAGGCAGTGAGTTCCAGACCCCCACCACCCTCTGGGTGAAAGAAATTCTCCTCAACTCCCGTCTAATCCTTCTACCAATTACTTTAAATCTATGCTTCCTGGCCACTGACCCCTCTGCTAAGGGAAATAGGTCCTCCCTATCCACTCTATCTAGTCTGGTCATAATGTTATATACCTCAATTAAATCTCCCCTCAGCCTTCTTTGTTCCAAAGAAAACAACCCCAGCCTATCCAATCTTTTCTCATAGCTAAAATTCTCCAGTCCTGGCAATATCCTCGTAAATCTCCTCTGTACCCTCTCCAGTGCAATCACATCATTCCTGTAATGTGGTGACCAGAACTGTACACAGTACTCAAGTTGTGGCCGAACCAATGTTTTATACAGTTCTATCATAAACTCCCTGCTCTTAAAGTCTGTGCCTCGGCTAATAAAGGAAAATATCCCGTATGCCTTTTAAACCACCTTATCTACCAGTCCTGCTACCTTTAGGGACCTGTGGACATGCACTCCAAGGTCCCCTCACTTCCTCTACACCTCTCAGTATCCTCCCATTTATTGTGTATTCCCTTGCCTTGTTTGCCCTCCCCAAATGCATTACCTCACACTTCTCCGGATTGAACTACATTTGCCACTTTTCTGCCCACCTGACCAGTCCATTGATATCTTCCAGCAGTCTACAGCTTTCCTCCTCACAATCAACCACACGGCCAATTTTTGTATCATCTGCAAACTTCTTGATGAAGCCCCCTACTTTCAAGCGCAAGTCATTAATATATACCACAAAAAGCAAGGGACCTAGCACTGAGCCTTGCGGGACCCCACTGGAAACAGCCTTCCAGTCTGAAAAACACCCGTTGACTATTGTCCTTTGCTTCCTGTCACTGAGCCAATTTTGGATCCAACTTTCTCTTGGATCCCATGGGCTTTTACCTTTTTGACCAGTCTGCCATGTGGGACCTTATCAAAAGCCTTGCTAAAATCCATGTACAATACACCAAATGCGTTACCCTCATCGACCCTCCTTGTTACCTGCTCAAAAAATTCAATCAAGTTAGTCAGACACGACCTTCTCTGAACAAATCCATGCTTCTGTCTTCCCATTATTTAATTGGAGAAAAATGTGACTCATCCAGTGCTCAGAGAGAGTGGAGGGGTCGAGAGAGATGTGAGAGAAGGTGAGCTGGGTGTTGTCAACTGACCCCATGTCGCTGAGAAGCAGCATCTAGATGAGGAAGAGGAGGGGGCCAAGGAGCAATCCTTGGGGGACTCCAGAGGTAATGGTGCAGGAGCGGGAAGAGGAGCCATTTCATGAGATGCTCTGGCTATGATCGGATGGGTAAGAGTGGAACCAGGTGAGGACAGTCCCACTCAGCTGGACAATGGAGGCGGTGGAGGAGGATCGCGTGGTCAAAGGCTGCAGACAGGTCGAGGAGGGTGAGGAGGGATCGTGTACCAGGGTTGCAGGTACAGAGGTTGTCATTCGTACCTTTGGTTAGGGCTGTTTGGTACTATGGCAGGAACGGAAACCCGATCACAGCGATCCAAATAGGGATTGAGGGAAAGTTCAAGCCCAAAACACTATAGATTACACGCTCACTATGTGAGAAATCATGGGGGAGACCTTGCATCCTTGCACTGCATGCTGGAGCATAATATATTATTTAGTTTTCAGCCAATTCGATTCACTCCATGTGATATCAAGAAATGGCTGAGTGCACTCGATACAGCAAAGGCAATGGGCCCCAACAACATCCCAGCTGTGGTGCTGAAGACTTGTGCTCCAGAACTAGCCGCGCCTCCAGCCAAGCTGTTCCAGTACAGCTACAACACTGGCATCTCCCCGACAATGTGGAAAATTGCCCAGGTATGGCCTGTCCACAAAAAGCAGGACAAATCCAATCCGGCCAATTACCGCCCCATCAGTCTACTCTCAATCATCAGCAAAGTGATGGAAGGTGTCGTCGACAGTGCTATCAAGCGGCACTTACTCACCAATAACCTGCTCACCGATGCTCAGTTTGGGTTCCGTCAGGACCAGTCGTCTCCAGACCTCATTACAGCCTTGGTCAAAGATGGACAAAAGAGCTGAATTCCAGAAGTGAGGTGAGAGTGACTGCCCTTGACATCAAGGCCACATTTAACCGAGTGTGGCACCAAGGAGCCCGAGTAAAATTGAAGTCAATGGGAATCAGGGGGAAAACTCTCCAGTGGCTGGAGTCATACCTAGCACAAAGGAAGATGGTAGTGGTTGTTGGGGTCCAATCACCTCAGCCCCAGGATATTGCTGCAGGAGTTCCTCAGGGCAGTGTCCTCGGCCCAACCATCTTCAGCTGCTTCATCAATGACCTTCCCTCCATCATAAGGTCAGAAATGGGGATGTTCACTGACGATTACACAGTGTTCAGTTCCATTCACAATCGCTCAGTTAATGAAGCATTCTGTGCCCACATGCAGCAAGACCTGGACAACATTCAGCCTCGGGCTGATAAGTGGCAAGTAACATTCGCGGCAGACAAGTGCCAGGCAATGACCATCTCCAACAAGAGAGAGTCTAACCACCTCCCCTTGACATTCAACGGCATTACCATCGCCAAATCCCCCACCATCAACATCCTGGGGGTCACCATTGACCAGAAACTTAATTGGACCAGCGATATAAATACTGTGGCTACAAGAGCAGGTTAGAGGCTGGGTATTCTGCGGCGAGTGACTCACCTGACTCCTCAAAGCCTTTCCACCATCTACAAGGCACAAGTCAGGAGTGTGATGGAATACTCTCCACTTGCCTGGATGAGTGCAGCTCCAACAACACTCAAGAAGCTCGACACCATCCAAGATAAAGCAGCCCGCTTGATTGGCACCCCATCTACCACCCTAAACATTCACTCCCTTCACCACCGGCGCACCGTGGCTGCAGTGTGTACCATCCACAGGATGCACAGCAGCAACTCGCCAAGGCTTCTTCGACAGCACCTCCCAAACCCGCGACCTCTACCACCTAGAAGGACAAGAGCAGCAGGCACATGGGAACAACACCACCTGCACGTTCCCCTCCAAGTCACACACCATCCCGACTTGGAAATATATCGCCGTTCCTTCATCGTTGCTGGGTCAAGATCCAGTGTGGGAGAGCCTTCACCACGCGGACTGCAGCGATTCAAGAAGGCGGCTCACCACCACTTTCTCAAGGGCAATTAGGGATGGGCAAGAAATGCTGGCCTCCCATGAACGAATAAAAACAAACTGTTAAGTCCCCTAATAGTTCAGTTGATAAAAGCAGTCAGTTGCTGAATCACAAGGATCAGATTTTATTGACTAATCTCAACTCGGATCATAGGAACAGGAGTAGGCCATTCAGCCCGTGCCTGCTGCGCCATTTGATAAGATCATGGCTGATCTGTGATCTAACTCCATATACCTGCCTTTGGCCCATATCCCTTAATACCTTTGGTTGCCAAAAAGCTATCGATCTCAGATTTAAATTTAGCAATTGAGCTAGTATCAATTGCCGTTTGCTGAACAGAATTCCAAACTTCTACCATCCTTTGTGTGTAGAAATGTTTTCTAATCTCACTCCTGAAAGGTCTGGCTCTAATTTTTAGACTGTGCCCCCTACTCCTAGAATCCCCAACCAGCGGAAATAGTTTCTCTCTATCCACCCTATCTGTTCCCCTTAATATCTTAAACTTCAATCAGATCACCCCTTAACCTTCAAAACTCCAGAGAATGCAACCCCAATTTGTGTAATCTCTCCTCGTAACTTAACCCTTGAAGTCCGGGTATCATTCTAGTAAACCTACGCTGCACTCCCTCCAAGGCCAATATGTCCTTCCGAAGGTGCGGTGCCCAGAACTGCTCACAGTACTCCAGGTGCGGTCTAACCAGGGTTTTGTATAGCTGCAGCATAACTTCTGCCCCCTTGTACTCCAGTCCTCGAGATATAAAGGCCAGCATTCCATTAGCCTTATTGATTATTTTCTGCACCTGTTCATGACACTTCAATGATCTATGTACCTGAACCCCTAAGTCCCTTTGGACATCCACTGTTTTTAACTTTTTACCATTTAGAAAGTACCCTATTCTATCCTTTTTTGATCCAAAGTGGATGACCTCACATTTGTCGACATTGAATTCCATTTGCCACAGTTTTGCCCATTCACCTAATCTATCAATATCGCTTTGTAATTTTATGTTTTCATCTACACTGCTTACAATGCCACCGATCTTTGTGTCATCGGCAAACTTAGATATGAGACTTTCTGTGCCTTCATCTAAGTCGTTAATAAATATTGTGAATAATTGCGGCCCCAAGACAGATCCCTGCGGGACTCCACTAATCACATCCTGCCAATGTGACTACCTTCCCATTATCCCTACTCTCTGTCGCCTTTCGCTCAGCCAACTTCCTAACCAAGTCCTCACTTTTCCCTCGATTCCATGGGCTTCTATCTTAGCTCACAGTCTCTTATGTGGGACCTTATCAAATGCCGTCTGGAAGTCCATATAAATAACATCCATTGACATTCCCCTGTCCACTACTTTAGTCACCTCTTCAAAAAATTCAGTCAGGTTTGTCAGGCACGACCTACCTTTCACAAATCCATGCTGGCTCTCTCTGATTAACTGAAAATTCTCGAGGTGTTCAGTCACCCTATCCTTAATTATAGACTCCAGCATTTTCCCCACAACAGATGTTAGGCTAACTGGTCTATAATTCCCCGGTTTCCCACTCTCTCCTTTCTTAAAAAGCGGAGTGACCTGTGCAATTTTCCAATCTAGAGGGACAGTTCCTGAATCTGGAGAACTTTGAAAGATTATAGTTAGGGCATCTGCAATGTGCTCACCTACTTCCTTTAAAACCCTGGGATGGAAACCATCTGGTCCTGGGGATTTGTCACTCATTTGTCACTGTTATTTTCTTCATTACTGTTGTTTTACTTTTGTTAATTTCATCGAGTCCCTGTCTCCGATTCAATATCAGTTTTCTTGGGATTTCCGGCATGCTATCCTCTTTTTCTACTGTAAATACTGACGCAAAATAATTGTTCAACATGTCCGCAATTTCCCCATTGTCAATGACAATATTCCCACTTTCAGTTTTTAAGGGGCCAACACTGCTCCTGACCACCTTCTTTTTCCTAATATAACTATAAAAGTTCTTCGTATTGGTTTTGATATCCCTTGCGAGTTTCTTTTCATGCTCTCTTTTTGTAGTTCTTACTATCTGTTTTGTGACCCTTTGTTGATCTTTGCATCTTTTCCATTCGCCAGGAACTGTGCTATTTTTTGCCTTTTTGGTTGCCCTTTCCTTATGTTTTATACTGTCCCTTACCTCTTTAGTTGTCCATGGCTGTTTTTTTTGGCAAGTAGAGTTCTTGCCCCTCAGGGGTATAAACCGATTCTTCTATGCAGCTATTGGATTACTACAATCACCCAGCGCCTGAGCCCTCTTTCCCAGTCACTCCACCCCAGGAAGAGAGTGCGTGTGAATATCACACTGGCTGGATGAATCTGCCAGCACTCACTGTCTGGGCTCGCAGCTGAAGATTAGCCACGTACGCAAGGTAGTGGAGGGCTGCCAGACCCAGCAAGGAAGGAGGAGTGGAGACAAAAATGGTTAACATTTACCATTTTTATATATGAGGCGTTGTGAGAAAAATATATTTCCAGACTTTCAGGAAAAGAGAGTTGAATATTTGTGGTCGTAAAGTATTTAATCAGGCATAACAGTTTTTTTTTGTTTGTGTAATAATCCAGTTGCCAGCGTGAAACCAATCACTATTGTCATTTCAGCCAGTCTGGTTTCCTTTACCGAAGAGCCTCGCTTGTCCATGTTTAACTCACAGTCGGTGTATGAGCTGAAGCTTTTCGTCGATCAGGAACTGGAACTAAAGAGGACAAAGCAAAAGAAGCTATCGCTCAACCCCGACATTCTGTTTGGGCAGGATTCACTCTACCAAAGCCATGTAGGTTGGGCGTTTCTCTGTCCTGAGGAAATTGTCTGAATAATTTTAATCAGTTGATTTCGTAGTATTTGCTGTGAATGATTAAAAAAAATTGCCTGATTTTTTACGTTGAATAACATAGAATTTACAGCACAGAAGCAGGCCATTCAGCCCAACAGGTCCATGTCAGTGTTTATGCTCCACATGATCCTCTTCCCTCCCTACTTCATCTAACTCGATCTGCATATCCTTCCATTCCTTTCTCCCTCATGTGTTTATCTAGCTTCCCCTTAAATGCATCTATGCTATTCACCTCAACTACTCCTTGTGGTAGCAAGTTCCAAATTCTAACCACTCTGAGTAAAAAAGTTTCTTCTGAATTTGCTGTATTGATTTATTAGTGACTATCTTATATTTATGGCCCCTAATTTTGGACTCCCCCTCAAGTGGAAACATCTTCTCCACGTCCAGCCTATCAAACCCTTCCATAATTTTACCCCTCAGCCTTCTCTTTTCTTGAGAAAAGAGCCCCAGCCTGTTCAGTCTTTCCTGATGGGGAGAACCTCACAGTTCTGGTATCATCTGTGTAAATCTTTCTTGCACCTTCTCCAGTACCTCTATATCCTTTTTGTAATTTTTGTTTGGTCAGTTTTCTCCTCCATACTGATTCCTTGCTTTTGATTTGTTCATGTTTAGCCATTCAGATATTTTATTGGTAATTTAACAAATAAGGCCCCATTTAAATTTTAGCCATACAGACATGTGATGCCCCAGGATGTGACACTCTAAAAGTGTGACACCAGGGCATGTGCTAGAGGCAAGAGTTAAGATACAGAAATAACATGCGAGTAGAAGAATCCCTTCATGGAGCCCTAGTGTTCATGGGTCCCAGTATGAAATTATCAACTCTACACTTAACTAACCAGGCATAACCGGAGTTAGGTTAAAAAGGGTGCTCCTGAGAATGAGAGCTTTCGCAGAATAGGTTTAACCAGTCCACTTAGAATTTCCAACCAAAAGGAACTATCTTAACAAAAAAAATACAACCTACTCCTCATAGGTCTGAACTATGAACCTTAGCCGTTCAGTAAAGGGCATCTAAAGCGGTTGCACCAGCTCCCACAACACTGTGGGAGCACCTTCACCTCACGGGCTGCAGCGGTTCAAGAAGATGGACCACCACCACCTTCTCAAGGGGCAACTAGGGGATGGGCAATAAATGCCGGCCTTGCCAGTGACGCCCATATCCTGAGAATGAGTAAAAATATATAAAATTATAGGTTGGTAACCAATTCTTCAAACACTGGAGATTGTCTCAACTTCTGAATAGTCATTTCACCTCTGACCTTTCACATGGAAACTGTAGAAACGTAGACCTGGGATTAGATGTGGTTGAAAGAAGAGGTGAAGGTTTTCTGTCTCTAATAGGAGGCTGGTTGCTGTACTGGGTCAGCACATGTTTACCTCTGGAATCTGATTCAAATCCAGCAGAGGCAGGTGGTCTTCTCTCATTGGAGCAGGACTTGTTGATGCATTGTATTTGAATTCTCCTTTCACCTCCAGTTCCTGAGCTCCAATGAATACCAAGAAGAGTAGATGGAGGTTCCTCCCCAATGCTTGTTTAAGCTCTCAGGTGAAGGGGTTTGAATCGCAAGCTAATTTTCTGTTGAGTTAAAACTCGTGACAGAAAACTGCATTGTCAAAACTGTCGTGCACATTGTCAGTAGGTGAGAGAGTTTAGTTCAGACAGGAGAGTAGAAGAAATGAAAGAGTTATGCTGGTGTGGTAACAGGTCCTCTTGTGACTATGGCGTTGAAGGGATATCCCAGGGTATGGATCTGTGGTGTCCTTCTCACTGCATTTAAGGGGAAGCTAGATAAACACATGAGGGAGAAAGGAATAGAAGGTTAGGTTAATAGGGGGAGATGAAATAAGGTGGGAGGAGGGTTGTGTGGAGCATAAACATGGCATGGATCTGTTGGGCCGATTGGCTTGTTTCTGTGCTGTACATTCGATGTAATTTTTATGGAGTTTACATCTTAAAATCATAATTCAAAAAATTCCCTTTTTAGTCACTCGAGGCATTTAAAAGGGTGAATAAGTAATCTTACCTGTGGCTGGGGTCCTGATCAGAGTCAGTCTTTATCCAATTTCTCAAGGTGCTGCACTGAGGGCCGACACTGTAAGACCTTTAACAGGTGCTGTCAGACTCCCCTTCTCCTCACTAACTCCCACAGAACATCTCTGAGCTTCTGAGATGCTCCAACCGGGACAGCACGCAAACTTATTTTGATAAACATTGATTTAGAGGAATGTCCAGCAAATCTCTTTTGCAACAAAAATGTAGTGATAAAGGCAAAGAATTGCAAAATCAGAAGATCTAAAATAGAAAATGAAAATGCTGACTAGGGAGACCCATTGTTTATCTGACCAGGGAGACCCATTGTTTATCTGACCAGGGAGACCCATTGTTTATCTGACCAGGGAGACCCATTGTTTATCTGACCAGGGAGACCCATTGTTTATCTGACCAGGGAGACCCATTGTTTATCTGACCAGGGAGACCCATTGTTTATCTGACTAAGGAGACCCATTGTTTATCTGACCAGGGATACCCATTGTTTATCTGACCAGGGAGACCCATTGTTTATCTGACTAGGGAGACCCATTGTTTATCTGACCAGGGAGACCCATTGTTTATCTGACCAGGGAGACCCATTGTTTATCTGACCAGGGAGACCCATTGTTTCTCTGACCAGGGAGACCCATTGTTTATCTGACTAAGGGAGACCCATTGTTTATCTGACCAGGGAGACCCATTGTTTATCTGACCTGGGAGACCCATTGTTTATCTGACTAGGGAGACCCATTGTTTATCTGACCAGGGAGACCCATTGTTTATCTGACCTGGGAGACCCATTGTTTATCTGACCAGGGAGACCCATTGTTTATCTGACCAGGGAGACCCATTGTTTATCTGACTAAGGAGACCCATTGTTTATCTGACTAAGGAGACCCATTGTTTATCTGACCAGGGAGACCCATTGTTTATCTGACCAGGGAGACCCATTGTTTATCTGACTAAGGGAGACCCATTGTTTATCTGACCAGGGAGACCCATTGTTTATCTGACCAGGGAGACCCATCGTTTATCTGACTAAGGAGACCCATTGTTTATCTGACTAAGGAGACCCATTGTTTATCTGACTAAGGAGACCCATTGTTTATCTGACTAAGGAGACCCATTGTTTATCTGACTAAGGAGACCCATTGTTTATCTGACCAGGGAGACCCATTGTTTATCTGACTAAGGAGACCCATTGTTTATCTGACTAAGGAGACCCATTGTTTATCTGACCAGGGAGACCCATTGTTTATCTGACTAAGGGAGACCCATTGTTTATCTGACCAGGGAGACCCATTGTTTATCTGACTAAGGGAGACCCATTGTTTATCTGACCAGGGAGACCCATTGTTTATCTGACCTGGGAGACCCATTGTTTATCTGACTAAGGGAGACCCATTGTTTATCTGACCAGGGAGACCCATTGTTTATCTGACCAGGGAGACCCATTGTTTATCTGACCAGGGAGACCCATTGTTTATCTGACTAAGGGAGACCCATTGTTTATCTGACCAGGGAGACCCATTGTTTATCTGACTAAGGAGACCCATTGTTTATCTGACCAGGGAGACCCATTGTTTATCTGACTAAGGGAGACCCATTGTTTATCTGACCAGGGAGACCCATTGTTTATCTGACCAGGGAGACCCATTGTTTATCTGACCAGGGAGACCCATTGTTTATCTGACCAGGGAGACCCATTGTTTATCTGACCAGGGAGACCCATTGTTTATCTGACCAGGGAGACCCATTGTTTATCTGACTAAGGGAGACCCATTGTTTATCTGACCAGGGAGACCCATTGTTTATCTGACCAGGGAGACCCATCGTTTATCTGACCAGGGAGACCCATTGTTTATCTGACCAGGGAGACCCATTGTTTATCTGACTAAGGGAGACCCATTGTTTATCTGACTAAGGGAGACCCATTGTTTATCTGACCAGGGAGACCCATTGTTTATCTGACCTGGGAGACCCATTGTTTATCTGACCTGGGAGACCCATTGTTTATCTGACTAAGGAGACCCATTGTTTATCTGACCAGGGAGACCCATTGTTTATCTGACCAGGGAGACCCATTGTTTATCTGACTAAGGAGACCCATTGTTTATCTGACCAGGGAGACCCATTGTTTATCTGACCAGGGAGACCCATTGTTTATCTGACTAAGGGAGACCCATTGTTTATCTGACTAGGGAGACCCATTGTTTATCTGACTAAGGAGACCCATTGTTTATCTGACCAGGGAGACCCATTGTTTATCTGACCAGGGAGACCCATTGTTTATCTGACCAGGGAGACCCATTGTTTATCTGACCAGGGAGACCCATTGTTTATCTGACCAGGGAGACCCATTGTTTATCTGACTAAGGGAGACCCATTGTTTATCTGACTAAGGGAGACCCATTGTTTATCTGACCAGGGATGCCCCATTGTTTATCTGACTAAGGGAGACCCATTGTTTATCTGACCAGGGAGACCCATTGTTTATCTGACCAGGGAGACCCATTGTTTATCTGACTAAGGAGACCCATTGTTTATCTGACTAAGGGAGACCCATTGTTTATCTGACTAAGGGAGACCCATTGTTTATCTGACCAGGGAGACCCATTGTTTATCTGACTAAGGGAGACCCATTGTTTATCTGACCAGGGAGACCCATTGTTTATCTGACCAGGGAGACCCATTGTTTATCTGACTAAGGGAGACCCATTGTTTATCTGACTAAGGGAGACCCATTGTTTATCTGACCAGGGAGACCCATTGTTTATCTGACCAGGGAGACCCATTGTTTATCTGACCAGGGAGACCCATTGTTTATCTGACCAGGGAGACCCATTGTTTATCTGACCAGGGAGACCCATTGTTTATCTGACTAAGGGAGACCCATTGTTTATCTGACCAGGGAGACCCATTGTTTATCTGACCAGGGAGACCCATTGTTTATCTGACTAAGGGAGACCCATTGTTTATCTGACCTGGGAGACCTATTGTTTATCTAACTGAGGGAGACCCATTGTTTATCTGACCCGGGAGACCCATTGTTTATCTGACCAGGGAGACCCATTGTTTATCTGACCAGGGAGACCCATTGTTTATCTGACCAGGGAGACCCATTGTTTATCTGACCAGGGAGACCCATTGTTTATCTGACCAGGGAGACCCATTGTTTATCTGACCTGGGAGACCCATTGTTTATCTGACCAGGGAGACCCATTGTTTATCTGACCAGGGAGACCCATTGTTTATCTGACTAAGGGAGACCCATTGTTTATCTGACTAAGGGAGACCCATTGTTTATCTGACCTGGGAGACCCATTGCTTATCTGACCAGGGAGACCCATTGTTTATCTGACCAGGGAGACCCATCGTTTATCTGACCAGGGAGACCCATTGTTTATCTGACCAGGGAGACCCATTGTTTATCTGACTAAGGGAGACCCATTGTTTATCTGACCAGGGAGACCCATTGTTTATCTGACCTGGGAGACCCATTGTTTATCTGACCAGGGAGACCCATTGTTTATCTGACCAGGGAGACCCATTGTTTATCTGACTAGGGAGACCCATTGTTTATCTGACCAGGGAGACCCATTGTTTATCTGACCAGGGAGACCCATTGTTTATCTGACCTGGGAGACCCATTGTTTATCTGACCAGGGAGACCCATTGTTTATCTGACCAGGGAGACCCATTGTTTATCTGACTAAGGAGACCCATTGTTTATCTGACCAGGGAGACCCATTGTTTATCTGACCAGGGAGACCCATTGTTTATCTGACTAAGGAGACCCATTGTTTATCTGACCAGGGAGACCCATTGTTTATCTGACCAGGGAGACCCATTGTTTATCTGACTAAGGAGACCCATTGTTTATCTCACCAGGGAGACCCATTGTTTATCTGACCAGGGAGACCCATTGTTTATCTGACCAGGGAGACCCATTATTTATCTGACCAGGGAGACCCATTGTTTATCTGACCAGGGAGACCCATTGTTTATCTGACCAGGGAGACCCATTGTTTATCTGACCAGGGAGACCCATTGTTTATCTGACCAGGGAGACCCATTGTTTATCTGACTAAGGGAGACCCATCGTTTATCTGACTAGGGAGACCCATTGTTTATCTGACCAGGGAGACCCATTGTTTATCTGACCAGGGAGACCCATTGTTTATCTGACCAGGGAGACCCATTGTTTATCTGACCAGGGAGACCCATTGTTTATCTGACCAGGGAGACCCATTGTTTATCTGACTAAGGGAGACCCATTGTTTATCTGACTAAGGGAGACCCATTGTTTATCTGACCAGGGATGCCCCATTGTTTATCTGACTAAGGGAGACCCATTGTTTATCTGACCAGGGAGACCCATTGTTTATCTGACCAGGGAGACCCATTGTTTATCTGACCTGGGAGACCCATTTTTTATCTGACTAAGGGAGACCCATTGTTTATCTGACCAGGGAGACCCATTGTTTATCTGACTAAGGAGACCCATTGTTTATCTGACCAGGGAGACCCATTGTTTATCTGACCTGGGAGACCCATTGTTTATCTGACCAGGGAGACCCATTGTTTATCTGACCAGGGAGACCCATTGTTTATCTGACCAGGGAGACCCATTGTTTATCTGACCAGGGAGACCCATTGTTTATCTGACTAAGGGAGACCCATTGTTTATCTGACCAGGGAGACCCATTGTTTATCTGACCAGGGAGACCCATTGTTTATCTGACTAAGGGAGACCCATTGTTTATCTGACCAGGGAGACCCATTGTTTATCTGACCAGGGAGACCCATTGTTTATCTGACCAGGGAGACCCATTGTTTATCTGACCTGGGAGACCCATTGTTTATCTGACCAGGGAGACCCATTGTTTATCTGACTAAGGGAGACCCATTGTTTATCTGACCAGGGATGCCCCATTGTTTATCTGACTAAGGGAGACCCATTGTTTATCTGACCAGGGAGACCCATTGTTTATCTGACCAGGGAGACCCATTGTTTATCTGACCAGGGAGACCCATTGTTTATCTGACCAGGGAGACCCATTGTTTATCTGACCAGGGAGACCCATTGTTTATCTAACCAGGGAGACCCATTGTTTATCTGACCAGGGAGACCCATCGTTTATCTGACCAGGGAGACCCATTGTTTATCTGACCAGGGAGACCCATTGTTTATCTGACCAGGGAGACCCATTGTTTATCTGACCAGGGAGACCCATTGTTTATCTGACCTGGGAGACCCATTGTTTATCTGACCAGGGAGACCCATTGTTTATCTGACCAGGGAGACCCATCGTTTATCTGACCAGGGAGACCCATCGTTTATCTGACCAGGGAGACCCATTGTTTATCTGACCAGGGAGACCCATTGTTTATCTGACCAGGGAGTCCCTTTGTTTATCTGACTAAGGGAGACCCATTGTTTATCTGACCTGGGAGACCTATTGTTTATCTGACTGAGGGAGACCCATTGTTTATCTGACCAGGGAGACCCATTGTTTATCTGACTAAGGGAGACCCATTGTTTATCTGACCAGGGAGACCCATTGTTTATCTGACCAGGGAGACCCATTGTTTATCTGACCAGGGAGACCCATTGTTTATCTGACCAGGGAGACCCATTGTTTATCTGACTAAGGGAGACCCATTGTTTATCTGACCAGGGAGACCCATTGTTTATCTGACCAGGGAGTCCCATTGTTTATCTGACCAGGGAGACCCATTGTTTATCTGACCAGGGAGACCCATTGTTTATCTGACCAGGGAGACCCATTGTTTATCTGACCTGGGAGACCCATTGTTTATCTGACCAGGGAGACCCATTGTTTATCTGACCAGGGAGACCCATTGTTTATCTGACCTGGGAGACCCATTGTTTATCTGACCTGGGAGACCCATTGTTTATCTGACCAGGGAGACCCATTGTTTATCTGACCAGGGAGACCCATTGTTTATCTGACCAGGGAGACCCATTGTTTATCTGACCAGGGAGACCCATTGTTTATCTGACTAAGGGAGACCCATTGTTTATCTGACCAGGGAGACCCATTGTTTATCTGACCAGGGAGACCCATTGTTTATCTGACCAGGGAGACCCATTGTTTATCTGACCAGGGAGACCCATTGCTTATCTGACTAAGGAGTACTCTCTCTCTCTCTATCGCTGTCTCTCTCTCTTTCTCTCTCTCTCTGTCTCTCTCTTTTTCTCTGTCTCTCTCCCTGTCTCTCTTTCTCTCTCTCTGTCTCACTGCTTCTCTCTCTGTCCTGCTCTCTATCTCACTCTCTCTCTTTAACTCTCTCTCACACACAGCCATTGTTTCGTGTTAAAATGTTTTTTTCCCCCTTGACTTGTAGCTTACCGAGCTCCAGAATTTGATAAGTGCAGCGATGGAGCAGGTAAGGCAGTACGGTGGCACCTTCGAGCATTACTGCGTCATGGTGGAACAAGCCATGGGGCTGGACTTTGAGGTCTCCATAATTCAGCACGAGTGGAGCCCACAGGAATTCAGGAACATGTTGCAAGAGTACAATGAACATACCATCGAGATGAAAAACATGATCGTGGAGAGACGTGTACGTATGATAAAGGTGCAGAGCTTGCAGTATCAGGCCGACTGCTTGCCCTATTCTGAAGCGGTAGTCAATGCATTGCAAGCCCATATAAAGAGCACTGCTTACAAGAAGAATCTTGGGCTGCTGGATGTGAGTATCCGATTATTTATCCCTCTTACTATTTGTTTATGTTCCCACTGTTGCTGATTCTTGGTGAGCTACGGTTTGATGATTGCCAGCAACTCTCCGGTACCATCAGGGCACTCTTTCCACGTGAGCTTAGTCTCTGGGCATATGGCAGGCTTCTTGATCGTTAGGGGAACTATAGCTAACATCCACACGTGCATTTACCAGAAGGGATTACTGGATAAAAATCACGAGCATGCCCAGTGGCTGACTGATTTCCCCCTTCCCTAACCTTGGGGTGCCTAGCCAATTCATAGAGGAATCATAGAATGTTATGGCACAGAAGGAGGCCATTCAGCCCATCGTGTCCGTGCCGGCCAAAAAAGAGCTATCCAGCTTAATCCCTCTTTCCAGCACTTGGTCCGTAGTCCTGTCGGTTATGGCATTTTAAGTGCTCATCCAAGTATTTTTTAAATGAGTTGAGAGTTTCTGCCTCTACCACCCTTTCAGGCAGTGAGTTCCAGACCCCCAGCACCCTCTGGGTGAAAAAATTTCTCCACAGCTCCTGTCTAATCCTTCTACCAATTACTTTAAATCTATGCCCCCTGGTCACTGACCCCTCTGCTAAGGGAAATAGATCCTCCCTATCCACTCTATCTAGTCCTGCCATAATTTTATATACCTCAATTAAATCACCCCTCAGCCTCCTTTGTTCCAAAGAAAACAACCCCAGCCTATCCAATCTTTTCTCAAAGCTAAAATTCTCCAGCCCTGGCTGCATCCTCATAAACCTCCTCTGTACCCCCTCTCGTGCAATCACTTCTTTCCTGTAATGTGGTGACCAGAACTGTACGTAGTACTGAAGCTGTGGCCTAACCAATGTTTTATACAGTTCTAGCATAACCTCCCTGCTCATACATTCTACGCCTCAGCTAATAAAGGAAAGTATCCCATATGCCTTTTTAATCATCTTATCTACCTTTGCTGCTACGTCCAGGGATCTGTGGACATGCACTCTAAGGTCCGTTTGTTCCTCTACACCTCTCAGTATCCTCCCATTTATTGTGTATTCCCTTGCCTTGTTTGCCCTCCCCAAATGCATTACCTCACACTTCACTGGATTGAATTCCATTTGCCACTTTTCTGCCCACCTGACCAGTCCATTGATATCTTTCTGCAGTCTACAGCTTTCCTCCTCACTATCAACCACACGGCCAATTTTTGTATCATCTGCAAACTTCTTGATGAAGCCCCCTACATTCAAGTCCAAATCATTAATATATACCACAAAAAGCAAGGGACCTAGTACTGAGCCTTGCGGGACCCCACTGGAAACAGCCTTCCAGTTGCAAAAACACCCGTCAACCATTACCCTTTGCTTTCTGCCACTGAGCCAATTTTGGATCCAACGAGCCACTTTCCATTGGATCCCATGGGCTTTTACTTTTTTGACCAGTCTGCCATGTGGGACCTTGTCAAAAGCCTTGCTAAAATCCATGCAGACTACATCAAACGCGTTACCCTCATCAACCCTCCTTGTGACCTCCTCAAAAAAAAAATTCAATCAAGTTAGTCAGACACGACCTTCCCTTAACAAATCTATGCTGACTGTCCTTGATTAACCTGTGTCTTTCTAAATGACGATTTATGCTGTCCCTCAGAATTGATTCCAATAATTTGCCCACTACCGAGGTTAGACTGACTGGCTTATAAGTACTTGGTCTAACTCTTTTTCCCTTTTTAAACAACGGTACAACATCGGCAGTCCTCTAATCCTCCGGCACCATGCCTGTAGCCGGGGAGGATTGGAAAATGATGGTCAGAGCCTCCGCTATTTCCTCCCTTACTTCTCTTAGCAGCCTGGGATACATTTCATCCGGGCCTGGCGATTTATCTATTTTCAAAGATGCTAAACCCCTTAATATTTCCTCTCTCACTATGTTTATCCCATCCAATATTTCACAGTCCTCCTTAACTACAATGTCTGCATTGTCCTCCTCTTTTGTGAAGACAGATGCAAAGTATTCATTAAGAACCATACCCACATCTTCCGCCTCCAAACATAGGCTACCTTTTTGGTCTCTAATAGGCCCTACTCTTTCCTTGGTTATCCTCTTGCTCTTTATGTATTTATACAGCATTTTTATAAAACAACTGTAGTGCCCCAGCCGAGATCAGTTAACTCGCACCGACTCAGGTTCAGATTTGGGAACTTCCTGGTCTGTGTGGGCCCAATATTGTACTGTGTGGTGCAGTTGCTCACTAAGCCCATGAGGGTCTTACTTTTTATGCTGTTTCTGCTGGGATAGCATTGTAAGATCACAAGGCAACAATATGGGAAGTGACTAGTTGGCATGGAGGGGCTTAACAGACCGTGACTGTTCCAACCCATGGAAGAGGCCGGATGCTGGCGTAGGTAACAGCTTTGAGATGACGCACTCCTCGGGTGCAGTATTCTGCTGTTTACTGGGGTTCCTAGAAGAAGAAACCCACTAAACGGCTAAACGCAACATTGAACGACTTTTACAGGGCAACTTCTACTACAACAACAACAAGAACAAAACCAACTTGCATTTATATAACGCCTTTAACGCAGAAAAACGTCCCAAGGCACTGCACAGAGGCATAAGAAATGTAAGAAATGTTACCTGAGCCAAAAAAAGGTGTGTCCAAAAGCTTTGGTCAAAGAGGTTGATACTAAGGAAGGTCTTAATGGAGGAG
Source organism: Heptranchias perlo (assembly GCF_035084215.1). NCBI lineage: Eukaryota > Metazoa > Chordata > Chondrichthyes > Hexanchiformes > Hexanchidae > Heptranchias > Heptranchias perlo. Next base: position 136,845,255 of record NC_090329.1, read on the forward strand.
AAGGAGGTGGACAGACAGAGGGGTCTAGGGAGGCAGTTCCAGATGACTAAAGGCACTACCACCAGTGGTGGGGTGAGGAGAAGGAGGGTGCACAAATAGTCGGAATCAGAGGAATGGAGAGTTTGAGGGCGGGTTGGGGGGCTGCAGGTCTGGAGGAGGTTACAAAGATAGGGAGGGGTGTGGATGAGCATTTTAAATGTGATGTTTTGTGGACCAGGAGCCAGTGTAGGTCAGTGGGGAAAGGAATGATGGCCGAGTGGGACTTGGTGCGGGATAGGAAATGGGTAGCAGAGGTTCAAAGGACTGCCAGGAGAGCATTGGAATGGAGAGTCTGGAGGGGAGAGAGGCATGGATGAGTTTTTCAGCGGCAGATGAGCTGAGTTGGGGGGGCTTTACAGAGGTGGAAGTAGACAGTCTTTGTGACGAAGAGGATATGGAGTTGGAAACTCAGCTTGGGATCAGAATAGGACAACAAGATTAGATTGTCTTTTCAGCCTGAGAATGTAGCCAAGGAGGGGGTTAGAGTTGCTGGTAAGGGTGCGGAGTTTGAGGCAGTGGCCAAGGACTAAAACTTTGCACGTCTCAAGGTTAAGTTGCAGAAAGTTGATCCTCATCTAAGATTGGGTATCAGACAAGCAGTTTGACAACACAGAGACAGTGGAGGGGTCAAGAGAGGTGGTGGAGAGATAGAGCTGGGTTTCATCAGCATATATGTGGAGGCTGAGCCCATGACTCTGAAGATGACACCAAGAAGCAGAATGTAGATGAGGAAGAGGAGACCAAGGATAGATCTGTGGGGACTCTTGAGGTAGCGGTTTGAAGGCTGGAAGAGAAGCCATTGTTGGAGATACTCATGTTATGATTGGATGGGCAAGAGTGGAACCAAATGAAGGCAGTCCCACCAAGCTGGACAACAGAGGAGAGGTATTGGAGGAGGCTGCAGAGAGGTGAGGAGGACAAGGATGGATAGTGCACCACAGTTACAGAGGATATCATTTGTAACTTTCATTAGGGCTGTTTTGATGCTGTGGCAGAAGCAGAAACCTGATTGTAGGGAGATGGGAACAGATTTGGGAGGTGACAACACATTCAAGGATTTTGCAGAGGAAAGGAATGTTGGAAATAGAATGATTGTTTGCAAGGATAGAGGGGTTAAGGGATGGTGTTTTGAGGGGAGGGTGATGATGGGCTTGAAAGGGACAGAGACAGGAGAGGGAACCATTTACAATGTCAGCTAGCATGAGGGCTCGGAAGAGTTGGGTGGTCAGTAGTTTAATGGGAATGGAGTCGAGAGAGCAGGAGATGGGTCTCATGGATAAGATGAGATTGGAGAGGGCAAGGGGAGTGATGGGAAAGAAACTAGAGAGAGACGGGGGTTCAGGTCGAGGGCATGAGGGGACCTGAGTGGGAGGTTTGGCTTGTTGGGCTTGAGAAAGGGGGGAAGCGACGGCCGCAGCTGAATGGATGGTCTCCATTTTGGTAACAAAGAAGTCCATAGGTTCCTCCTATCTTGGAGTTGAGGGTGCAGAGGCAGGGGAGAAGGGTTTAAGGAGACGGTTGGTAGTGGAGAAAAGAAACCAGGGGTGTACTCTTTTCATTCCAGGTCCTGGAGTGGTGGGTGGTTTCTGCAGAGGAGAGAAAGGCCCAACAGAGCTTGAAATGGTTCAGCCAGATCTGGCAATGGATGGCTAAACTGGTTATGCACTAGACACACTCAATCCTGCGCCCCTTGGACTTGGGGTAGCAAAGTTGGTGAGGGGGGGGTGTACCAGGAAAGCGTGAGGGATGGGAGATAATGAAGGTTTAACTTAGCAGACTTTGCTTTTAGAAATCTCCTTCAGATACTGACTAACCATTAGAGCTGACTAGACCAGAACAGAAAAAGAAAAGTTTGATATCGTCAAAGCTGGAAAAAGAAAGGGTCACGATATTGCTGTATGACAGTGAATACCGAATGGTGTGTAGTTTCAGGGACCACGGACAAATCACACAGATGGATGAGTGTGAATACCGAATGGTATGTAGTTTCAGGGACCACGGACAAATCACACAGATGGATGAGTGTGAATACCGAATGGTGTGTAGTTTCAGGGACCACGGACAAATCACACAGATGGATGAGTGTGAATACCGAATGGTGTGTAGTTTCAGGGACCACGGACAAATCACACAGATGGATGAGCCCAGAGAATCTGGAGCCAGGCTTGAGACAAACTGCCTGCGCTAGCTGCAAGTAAACAAGCCATTGACATTTCGTGATATCAATAATCATTGCATGAACCTTTGTGGAAATTGTTGGAGTGCTGCGGTCTTTGGCGCCAGATTTTAAGTGTCCTGTGTTCAAAACTGTTGAAGTTATCCAATTTTACTGTTGGAAAGATTTGTTATGGACTTTCCCTTTGTTGAACTTTTCTCAGTGAATATTTGAGAGAGATTACATCCTTCTTTCTATAAGTTATTTTCTACCCTTTTCTGTCTTTCCCGTCTTTCCCATGCAATATATGGTGATTCGAGTTGCCAACTCTGGTTGGATGTCATCCTGGAGGTTTCATCACATGACCTCCCACCTTCAACCGTCCCGCCCCACTCTCCTGCCATTGTTTGCATGACATGTCCATCCTCATGGCAATAAAGCAAAGAGACTCTTCGTTACCAGATTGGATGATCCTCGACTCTCGGTCAAACAGCCTTTTTTCCCAATTCCAATATTTTTATAACTAACCAACGAAAGTGTTCAAAGAAAATGGAAAAAAACCCATAATATTTTTTTTAACACCCCGATAATTTTTCTCCTGTGTTGCTTGCCGAAGTGTCCTGGAGATTAATCTCCAATTCCTGGAGACTCCAGGTCAATCCTGGAGGGTTGGCAACCCTCGAGGGGGATGAAAGGTAGGGAGAAGTTCACAGGCCCTTCCTGCTACTGCTCTGAGACTGGTCCATCGGAGGCCTGCAGAATGACACTCGCTGACAGTGGACAAACACCTAGGGACCAGATTTTCCTCTCAGCCAATGTGAACCTCACTGTGGCCCCTTCCTATTTTCCTGGGTGACTTCCATTTTTAATATTGTTGGCGGGGTCCCCAGTGCTATTTGTGGCTATTATTGGGAGCTCGCCCCTGGGGAATTGGAAATCTGGTGCTGCTGTCCCAATTTGGCGTCTGATATAATTCGGCTCACGACAGTGTCTGAGACCTCAGATTTACAAGGGGTTGAAATCCATACAGGCCCCTTTTCGAGTGGAGAATCAGTGCAATGCCGGCCGCGTACGCCTAATCATGTGGGCAGGGCAAGACTGGTAAATTGGTTGGTGACCCTCTATAATTAAGTGGGCTGCCAGTGTTAGTCCTGCTGTAGATTGGCAGCTCGCCTAATCGGGGCCTTCAATTTCCGGCGTTCCCGGCAGCCTGAACCTTTTAACAGCTCCACCACAAAACGGGAGGAAGATCCAGGTTCTGGCCTCCACTTGGTCCTTCCCCACAGTGACCAGGCTGCGAATGGCAGCCGAACAGTTTCGGAAATCATGTGTGATAAACCCAAGTCTTAACAGTTCTGGGATGTCTCCTTTTACCAATCTGCTTCAGGTGAACAGTATTTGAAAAACTCCACCTTATGCAAGATGGTGCCTGGGTTTAAGTCGAGTTCAGTATGATGGGATGAAAGATTCCTGGGTCTGCTGGCTATAAGAGACCTACCTGCCTTCTTCCACTTCATAGTGTGCAAGGGTCCATAACACAAATCCACCCTTAGTTCACCAGTAATTGGCATTAAATTGGCAATCTCCATCAGATGACTCTCCTTAGGTGGAGGCAGAGAAGAGGAAGCTTTTTTTTGCAGCTAAACATGCTGTACCGAGAATGCCTGAGGTTGACACTGGAAGATAATTGCATTTTCCCAAACTAACAGCTCTTACTTTAATAAGCACAAAAAAAAAAATCACATTAAAGTCATAAAAAGAAAACATCTTGAAGTAGTCCAGCCATGAGGAATTGGAGTAAGATGGTGCTTTGTTGTTTATGAACCAGAAGATGACTCTAGTGCCACTGTTTAAATATTTGCCTTATTTTTAGATCATTGCAGAAGCCCTGCAGAGACTCGAAAAGGAACCGGAAACCATTGATGTATTTGGGGAGCACCTGATGTTCTTGGGTCGAATCAGGGGAGAGATGCCCATGTTGGAGAGAGAGTACACAACCGTTACTCAGCTTTACGCCATTGCCAATGAGTATAGTATCCTCGTTCCTTCTGAAGAGCTGGCTCTCTACCAAATCCTCATCCCCAGCTTCCAGAACCTGAAATCCAGTGTACTTTACTCTGAGGCCATGAGAGAAAGGAACATCAGCAAGTTCAGGGCTGACCTGGAGGACGACATCAATAACCTTTACTTTGAACTCGTGGAAGTTAAATATAAGGTAATTCAACAGGGAACTGGGCGGTGCGGCAGGTTGGAAGATGGTACTTCCATCTTAGAGAGTTTGATTTGAAAAACAATTTTGAAATGAAAGCAAAATTGCATAAATGCCAACCTAGAAAACTAGAGAAAGCTGGCCAACAGATTCAAAACAGCTGACAACTCAAGAATGGCCAAGAATAAAATTCTATTACATGAATGTGAGTGAAAACGCAATGGGACACAGGCTTGTAACTTAAGTGTAGGTATATCCAATATTCCTTTATTCTAAGTAATGAAAATCTGGGAGGAGATCCAAGTGTTGCAACAACAAATTACATTTATACAGTGCCTTTAACATAGTAAAACATTCCAAGGCCCTTCACTGGAACGTTATCAAACATAATTTGACACTGAGCCACATACTCAGCGAGTTAGGCAGCATCTGTAGAGAGAGAAACAGAGTTAACATTTCAGGTCGATAACCTGTCGTCAGAATTGGAAGAAGTAAAGATTTAAAGTTTTTAAGCAAGTATAGAGCCAGGGGAGAGAGAAGAAGGGGAGGGGAGGAAAGAACAAAAGGGAAGGTGTGTGATAGGGTGGAGGGCAGGAGTGATTAAATGACAAAAGGGATGATGGTGCAAGGCAAAGGGGGTGGCAATGGGACAAGTGGAACATTCCTTGTCCCCTCCCTCACCTCTTTTTCCGGTACATTGATGACCGAATCAGTGCCACTTCCTGCTCTCGCCTCGAACTGGAAAATTCATTAACTTTGCGGAAGCCGAGGGTGAGGGAAGCCCAAGGTTTCCTAGTGGGGTCTGAAGGAGCACTCTTGATCCTCTTGGCCCTAAGGAAACCGTCACTGCTCCCCCGCTCAAGCCTTGGACTAAAATTGCAGTCGGGTCTCGATGAGATTATCAGGACCCAGTCAGCATTTTTAAGCAAGACCTCACTGCCTTCCTGCTGGTCTCCCACTCGCCTGCTCAAAAGAGCAGGTTAATATTGGGGCCCGGCAGGAAGGCAGCAGGATCACTTTAACTGCCCACACATCTGGTTTCCGCCAGGCTGGGGTGAATTAAAATCGGGGCCAAAGACCTTGGTACAGTTGTTAATGGTGGAAATCACCAAACTTTGTCTAAACAAAAATATGATGTACGCAAGCAGTAGTCTCCGTAATATCGCCCGTCTCTGTCCCTGTCTCAGCTCATCTGCTGCTGAAACCCTCATCCATGATTTCGTTACCTCCAGACTTGACTATTCCAATGCTCTCCTGGCCAGCCTCCTACTTCCACCCTCCATAAACTTAAGCTCATCCAAAACTCTGCTGCCTGTATCCTAACTCGCACCAAGTCCCATTCACTCATCACCCTGTGCTCACTGATCTACTTTGGCTCCCGGTCCGGCAGTGCCTCGATTTTAAAATTCTCATCCTGGTTTTCAAATCCCTCCATGGCCTCGCCCCTCCCTATCTCTGTAACCTCCTCCAGCCCTACAACCCTCCGAGATCTCTGCGCTCCTCCAATTCCGGCCTCTTGTGCATCGCCGATTTCCTTCGCCCCTTCCTTCTCTTTCCTCCATTTTTCTCCTCTGTTCTTGCCGCATGGCTGCCTTGGCGGCCGTGCCTTCAGCTGCCTAGGCCCTAAGCTCTGGAAATCCCCCCTAAACCTCTCCGCCTAATCTATTTCTTTCTCCTCCTTTAAGACGCTACTTAAAATCTTTCTCTTTGACCAAGCTTTTGGTCACCTGTCCTAATATCTCCTATGTGGCTCTGTTTGTCTGATTATGCTCCTGCGAAGCACCTTAGGACGTTTTACTACGTTATATATAAATGCAAGTTGTTGTTGTTATAGGAGGTGAGATTTGAACATGAGGTTTAAGATATGTTGTGGTCTCTCAGGTGAGAAATCCTACGCTTCTCCAGTCAGAAACGTCCCCGTCCACAGCCCTGGAGATCATCAACGCTCTGATGCATGAAGTCTCAACAATGGCCAACAAGGCTCGAAACTACAGCAACTATCAAGATCGCTTCTGCAGCTCGGGCGCCACAGAGAGCTCTAAGATCAGCAAGTCACCGACCACGAAGAAGTGCGAAGGGAAGGCCAGTCAGGCACTGAATTCGCTGCTGTCTGAGACTGAGTATGAGTTGATGCTGAGGAAGCTGTTGTGGGAGTCTCAGGGTGAATGGGAGAAGCTGTGCGCCACTTGGACTGACACCATGTTTGATGAACTCAACGTGGATGCGATTCAAAAGGACGTCAACCGGTTCACGCAGACAATATACATTCTGGAAAAAGGTGTGTGGCTCATTGTTGTGCTCGTAATTCAGACGTTTTATCATGTGTTTTGCTTCCACAGTGGGTTAAAGAACAGGAGTAGGGGATCAGAGCGTATCAGTCTCTCAGTACTCTGATCCACTCAGAAAATCCTTTTCTTCCTTCCCTTCCCTCCATTTCACTCCTCTGTTGTTGCCGTGTGGCTCCCTGAGCACCATTGTCTCACCCAAGCGGCAATGCTTCACCCGTGAGCCGAGATAGTGAGTGTGTCTGGGCTGCCTGACCATGGGGTGGGGGTCATCACAGCTGAGCTGGACTCTGTCTTCACCCGTGAGCCGAGATAGTGAGTGTGTCTGGGCTGCCTGACCATGGGGTGGGGGTCATCACAGCTGAGCTGGACTCTGTCTTCACCCGTGAGCCGAGATAGTGAGTGTGTCTGGGCTGCCTGACCATGGGGTGGGGGTCATCACAGCTGAGCTGGACTCTGTCTTCACCCGTGAGCTGAGATAGTGACTGTGTCTGGGCTGCCTGACCATGGGGTGGACATCACAGCTGAGCTGGACTCTGTCTTCACCCGTGAGCTGAGATAGTGAGTGTGTCTGGGCTGCTTGACCATGGGGTGGACATCACAGCTGAGCTGGACTCTGTCTTCACCCGTGAGCTGAGATAGTGAGTGTGTCTGGGCTGCTTGACCTGGTGGGGGTCATCACAGCTGAGCTGGACTCTGTCTTCACCCGTGAGCCGAGATAGTGAGTGTGTCTGGGCTGCTTGACCTGGTGGGGGTCATCACAGCTGAGCTGGACTCTGTCTTCACCCAGCATCCACACTTCATGCGCTTTCTGGCAGCAGTCTCTGGAGCCCAGTCAGGAGCAGGTTCCCTGGACGATGGGTCCCCGGGGGCGGGTGCTGAAACCAGTTGTTACATCTCTACCATCACTTCTGCTGAGATCAGTTAACTCGGTATAAAGGTCTGGCTCTAATTTTTAGACTGTGCCCCCTAGTCCTAGAATCCCCAACCAGTGGAAATAATTTCTCTGTATCCACCCTATCTGTTCCCCTTAATATCTTATAAACTTCGATCAGATCACCCCTTAACCTTCTAAATTCTAGAGAATACAACCCCAATTTGTGTAATCTCTCCTCGTAACTTAACCCTTGAAGTCCGGGTATCATTCCAGTAAACTTACGCTGCACTCCCTCCAAGGCCAATATGTCCTTCCGAAGGTGCGGTGCCCAGAACTGCTCACAGTACTCCAGGTGCGGTCTAACCAGGGTTTTGTATAGCTGCAGCATAACTTCTGCCCCCTTGTACTCAAGTCCTCTCGATATAAAGGCCAGCATTCCATTAGCCTTATTGATTATTTTCTGCACCTGTTCATGACACTTCAATGATCTATGTACCTGAACCCCGAAGTCCCTTTGGACATCCACTGTTTTTAACTTTTTACCATTTAGAAAGTACCCTGTTCTATCCTTTTTTGATCCAAAGTGGATGACCTCACATTTGTCGACATTGAATTCCATTTGTCACAGTTTTGCCCATTCACCTAATCTATCAATATCGCTTTGTAATTTTATGTTTTCATCTACACTGCTTACAATGCCACCAATCTTTGTGTCATTGGCAAACTTAGATATGAGACTTTCTGTGCCTTCATCTAAGTCGTTAATAAATATTGTGAATAATTGAGGCCCCAAGACAGATCCCTGCGGGACTCCACGAGTCACATCCTGCCAATGTGAATAGAATCATAGAATCATAGAATCATAGAAGTTACAACATGGAAACAGGCCCTTCGGCCCAACATGTCCATGTCGCCCAGTTTATACCACTAAGCTAGTCCCAATTGCCTGCACTTGGCCCATATCCCTCTATACCCATCTTACCCATGTAACTGTCCAAATGCTTTTTAAAAGACAAAATTGTACCCGCCTCTACTACTGCCTCTGGCAGCTCGTTCCAGACACTCACCACCCTTTGAGTGAAAAAATTGCCCCTCTGGACCCTTTTGTATCTCTCCCCTCTCACCTTAAATCTATGCCCCCTCGTTATAGACTCCCCTACCTTTGGGAAAAGATTTTGACTATCGACCTTATCTATGCCCCTCATTATTTTATAGACTTCTATAAGATCACCCCTTAACCTCCTACTCTCCAGGGAAAAAAGTCCCAGTCTGTCTAACCTCTCCTTGTAAGTCAAACCATCAAGTCCCGGTAGCATCCTAGTAAATCTTTTCTGCACTCTTTCTAGTTTAATAATATCCTTTCTATAATAGGGTGACCAGAACTGTACACAGTACTCCAAGTGTGGCCTAACTAATGTCTTGTACAACTTCAACAAGACATCCCAACTCCTGCATTCAATGTTCTGACCAATGAAACCAAGCATGCCGAATGCCTTCTTCACCACCCTATCCACCTGTGACTCCACTTTCAAGGAGCTATGAATCTGTACTCCTAGATCTCTTTGTTCTATAACTCTCCCCAACGCCCTACCATTAACGGAGTAGGTCCTGGCCCGATTCGATCTACTTCGATCTACTTCGAATACTTACCCATTATCCCTACTCTCTGTCGCCTTTCGCTCAGCCATCTTCCTAACCAAGTCTGTACTTTTCCCTCGATTCCATGGGCTTCTAACTTAGCTCACAGTCTCTTATGTGGGATTTTATCAAATGCCTTCTGAAAGTCCATATAAATAACATCCACTGACATTCCCCTGTCCACTACTTTAGTCATCTCTTCAAAAAATTCAATCAGGTTTGTCAGGCACGACCTACCTTTCACAAATCCATGCTGGCTCTCTCTGATTAACTGAAAATTCTCGAGGTGTTCAGTCACCCTATCCTTAATTATAGACTCCAACAATTTCCCCACAACAGATGTTAGGCTAACTGGTCTATAATTCCCTGGTTTCCCTCTCTCTCCTTTCTTAAAAAGCGGAGTGACATGTGCAATTTTCCAATCTAGAGGGACGGTTCCTGAATCTGGAGAACTTTGAAAGATTATAGTTAGGGCATCTGCAATGTGCTCACCTACTTCCTTTAAAACCCTGGGATGGAAACCATCTGGTCCTGGGGATTTGTCACTCTTTAGAGCTATTATTTTCTTCATTACTGTTGTTTTACTTATGTTAATTTTATTGAGTCCCTGTCCCCGATTCAATATTAGTTTTCTTGGGATTTTCGGCATGCTGTCCTCTTTTTCTACTTTAAATACTGACGCAAAGTAATTGTTCAGCATGTCCGCCATTTCCCCATTGTCAACGGCAATATCCCCACTTTCAGTTTTTAAGGGGCCAACACTGCTCTATGGTCTCTGAGTTAGGCTACAGCCCATCACAAAATGATCCCGAAGTGGACTAGAAAAATAATCGGGGGCCTGGAAGTAGACTAGCTGAGGAATGGCCCTCTGCTGCTTTGGTACTGCCCTGTGTATTGGCAGCTTGTTGCTCTGTGGTCAGTGCTGCCAGGAGCACTGTGTCTCACTGTGACGACTCATTTTTTTATCGCTCGCATCGCTTTTTATTATTGTGATGATTTTTTGTTTTCCTTTAGGATTGCCAGCGAATGATCTGGTTCCTTTGCAGAAGCAGATAGTCTTTGACTTTAAAGACACACTGCCGGTGATTGTGGCCTTGAGGAACCCCTGGCTGGAGCCCCGGCACTGGGACGCCATTGAGTCCACCATTGGGCGATCAATCAAGGATAAAAACCTCACACTGGATAGTCTCACCAAGCTCAGGGTAAGAGGTGTCCACCAGGGCTGAGGGATTGCAGTAGGTTCAGGAGATATGAACATAAACACTCTTTGTAAATGTTTACTGAGTGAGCAGAATTTCAAAGACCAATACAAACATTCTCATTGCTCCATTGTTTCTCTTTTGTAAGTGTGCACTTTTTAACTGTGTAAACCATAGAGCGACTCCTTGTTAAAATATTCTGTTCTTGCTCTTTTTCTCCCCTCCTTTGTGGAGGTTCTGACTTTGCTGGTACACTCCAGTATCTCACCCAAGCAGACATTTTCACTCTCGCACTCGCACACACTCTCACACTCATGCACACTCTCACACTTGCACTCACGCACACTCTTGCACTTGTTCTCACACTTGCACACTCTCACACTTGCGCACTTGCACTCACACACACTCTCGCACTCGCACTCACGCACACTCTTGCACTCACACACACTCGCACTCGAACTCGCACCCACGCGAACTCTCACATTCACACACCCTCGCTTCGGCACACTCTCACTCTCGTGCACACTCTCACACTCGCTCTCACACATGCTCTCACAAACTCTCACACACTCGCTCTTACACATACGTACACATACACACACACACATATTCTGCACTGGGAAGCTGTAGGACTGAATATATTACACTGGGCAGCTGTATGGACTGAACATATTACACAGAGGAGCTGTATGAACCTCTGACTGTGCCTCAGTACAGCACTGCAGTGTCAGCCTAGATTTTGTGCTCAAGTCTCTGAAGTGGGACTTGAACCCACGACCTTCTGAGAGTGCCACCACTGAGCCACGGCTGACCATTAACAGGTCTTTCACTGGTATTGATCCTAATTTGTCAACTAGATTCTAACTAGTCCAGAAATAGAACATTACTGAGTGAGATTTCAAGCCGTTTGCTACTTTACAAACTGTGAACTTTTTTCCAGATATTCCAGCGCAAGGATGCGATCGTTAACATCTCCGCCCTGGCCACCAATGAAGCCACTCTGAAAAACATGCTGCAGAAAGTCATTAACCTGTGGAATCAAACCAACTTCAAGCTGGTGAGTCACCAGGCAGACACCTCCACTCTGCTGATCATCGGATCCACGGAAGAGATCATTGCTCAACTGGATGAGAGTCGAATCACCGTCTCCACTATTAAAGGATCCCGTTACATGGGACCCATCGAGGTACTGGTGCAGGAGATTGTTCAAATAAAGTGTGTAAATGAGAGGCCATGTTTTTTAATGGTCCTTTTTATTCTTCATTGCACATTCTCATGGAACACATTGCAGCTCCCCCAGTGTGGCAGACTCTGTGGCCTGATACCTGACCCAGGCAGGCCTGCAGTGATTGACCAGCCAGCCTGGCTCACCAATGGATGTTTCCCTCTGTCAGCTGAGGCTCAGTGGGTAGCACTCGCGCCTCTGAGTTAGTAGGCTGTGGGTTCAAGTCCCATTCCAGGGACTTGAACACAAAATCCAGCCTGACACACCCAGTGCTGTACTGTGGGAGTGCTGCACTGTCGGAGGGCCAGTACTGAGAGAGTGCTGCACTGTCGGAGGGCCAGTACTGAGGGAGTGCTGCACTGTCGGAGGGCCAGTACTGAGGGAGTGCTGCACTGTCGGAGGGCCAGTACTGAGGGAGTGCTGCACTGTCGGAGGGCCAGTACTGAGGGAGTTCTGCACTGTCAGAGGGCCAGTACTGAGGGAGCGCTGCACTGTCGGAGGGCCAGTACTGAGGGAGTGCTGCACTGTCGGAGGGCCAGTACTGAGGGAGCACTGCATTGTCGGAGGGTCAGTACTGAGGGAGTGCTGCACTATCGGAGGGCCAGTACTGAGGGAGCACTGCATTGTCGGAGGGTCAGTACTGAGGGAGTGCTGCACCGTCTGAGGTGACGTCTTTTGAATGAGACATTAAACTGAGGCCTTGTCTGCCCTCTCAGAATGTAAAGGAAAACATGGCACTATTTTGAAGAAGAGCGGGGGAGTTCAACCAATCGTCTGGCCAGTAGTTATCCCTCAACCAACATCACTAAAAAACAGATTATTATCATATTGTTATTTGTGGGATCTTGCTGTGTGCAGATTGGCTGCCGTGTTTCCTACATTCCAAGAGTGACTTCACTTCAAAAGCACTTAATTGTCTGGGACGTCCTTAGGTCATGAAAGCGCGATAGAAATGCAAGTTCTTTCTTTCTTTCTGGGGAGAGAGTGCACACTTCATATTGTGCAACCAGGAAGAGTGCAGGTGGGTGTCAATTGTTTTTGTTTTGTGGCCTGGAGGAGCTCTCTGTTCCTCTTGGCCTCTTCTGCCCCGACTCCTCTTGCTGCTGAGTGGACATGGCAGGAGAGCCACAATCACTTCCCTGCTCAGGCCCACAGTTAAAATGGCAGTCCCGCCCCCGTGACATCATCGGAGCCCGATGTGCATATTTAAGGAAGGACCCCTCTGACCTGCTCAGGTTAAACGGTAGCCCAGGGGATTGGTGTGGGATGTCAGTGGGTGAATCCCACAGGCAATTTTAACTGTTCATCCGCCCAGTTTCTGCCTAGCAGCCAGGGTTAAACGGTAGCCTGCAGGATCGGTGTGAGATGCCTGTGGGAGAATCCCACGGATGATTTTAACTGCCCGCCTGCCTGTCCGGTTTCTGCCTAACGGCAGGGTTAAAATCGCCCTTTATATGTATACATAATGCAATGCATACAAATATATAGCATATGTACACACACTCACACACTGCTCACAACTCATAGGTGTCAGCATGGACATGCAACGTGCTCACACACAACAAATACCTGCATGAAAAGATTGTACAAACATGCATGAAAATGATCTCCTGGAAGCTGCCTTTGCCATCGAGGGGTCAGGGAGGGATTTTTGACAGAGGTTCCTCAATCGCCCCTGTTTCCATTTTTCCTCTTCCATAAGGTGGTAGCCATGATGTGGAGATGCCGGTGATGGACTGGGGTGGACAAATGTAAGGAATCTTACAACAAGCTTGTGATTTTAAAATAAATTTGTTGGACTATAACCTGGTGTTGTAAGATTCCTTACATAAGGTGGTAGAAGAGAGGATGGGGGGGAGGTGGGGGGGGAAGGAAGGGTGAAGATATGGGCACGAGTCCAGTGAGAAGTGGGATGAGTGCATATCAGCTTGATGGCCTGTTCTCATCCTGAGTGCGGAACGTAACAAAGTCGTGCAGGGTCCGAAGATACATAACTGAGCATACATGAATGGATGTGCTGACATGTGTGCACTTTGCATGCCTCTGTGAGCAAGTTATTTTGGTAATTAGTGCAGGCAGGCCTCAGTTAAAAACAAAATCCCCTTTTGTGCAGAAAGAGGTGGTCGACTGGGACAATAAACTGAATCTTTTGGCGCACACCATGGAAGAATGGATGACCTGTCAGCGGAACTGGCTATACCTCAAACCGATCTTCCAAGCTCCTGACATTCAAAGGTAGGAATCAATCCCATCCTCTGCACCAGCCTGTTAATTTGTTCAAAAATCATTGAGAGATCATTTTCCATTAAGCTGTTTCGAAGTTGTCAAGTTATCTACTTTGTGTTGTTGTGTTTTCTGAATATAATTCAGGTCTTTATATACCCTAGACCAATGCTATCTAGAACACATTAGGTACAAACTTGTCATTTCTTTCCTTGTGGCCACTTTGGTTGCCAAGAAAAGTCAAAGTTGCCATCAATGACCGTAACAGATGCTGTGACATTTCATAACATAGGCAACTTGTGGCAGAAGCCAAACTGTTCGGCCAGATTGAAAATACATGGAATGAGTTGATGATGAGAGTTCAGAACAACCCGAATATCCTGAAGACAGCCACAGCACCAGGGGTCCTCGAGCTCCTGCAGACCACCAACGCCAGCCTGGAGAAGATAATAAAATGTCTGGAGGTAAAACATTAATTAGCAAGCAAGAAAGCATTTGGAACTTGTGTAGCATCTTTCATGTCCCAAAATGCTTTTGAAGTGTAGTCACCATTGTAGTGTAGGGAAACCCATCAGCCAATTTGTACACAGCAAGGTCCCACAATGGGATAAATGACCAGGTAATGTGTTTTTGATGGTGACTATTTCAATGCTGTCCTGGCTGGCCTCCCATCTTCCACCCTCCATAAACTTGAGCTCATCCAAAACTCTGCTGCCTGTATCCTAACTCGCACCAAGTCCCATTCACCCTTCACCCCTGTGCTCGCTGACCTACGTTGGCTCCCAATCCGGGAACGCCTCATTTTAAAATTCTCACCCTGGTTTTCAAATCCCTCCATGGCCTCAGCCCTCCCTATCTCTGTAACCTCCTCCAGCACTACAACCCTCCGAGATCTCTGCGCTCCTCCAATTCTGGCCTCTTGTGCATCCCTGATTTCCTTCACCCCTTCCTTCTCTTCCCTCCATTTTTCTCCTCTGTTATTGCTACATGGCTCCATTGGCGGCCGTGCCTTCAGCTGCCTAGGCCCTAAGCTCTGGAATTCGCTCCCTAAGCCTTTCTGCCTCTCCACCACTCCCTCCTCCTTTAAAACACTCCTTAAATCCTATCTCTTTGACCAAGCTTTTGGTCATCTGTCCTGATATCTCCTGATGCAGTGACCAGTGTGATACTGAGTCATCCAGAGCAGGATAGTACCAGGTTCCATCTTTGCTCCGTGCTGAGTTAGCTAATCTCCACCCAGCAGCATCTGAGGTGATGGAATGGGCTATCAAAGGCAGGGCTCTCACTCCTGTTGTCTATCCAGTGACGTGCTGGAAGTACAAGCATCTGCTTGACAGATGAGAGCCTTGGATATGATGTCTTCCAACACGCACTGTCTGGGCTCACACATGGTGAATGGCCATTTCCATCAGGTACAGGAGATTAGCTGGCACCCCTGGAACCCCAGCACACCCCGACATGGGGAGGACAGAAAGAGGAGGGTTCTGATCTTATATCCATCAAGGATAAAAGCACATCTCTCTTCATAACTGTCCATAAAACTTTCTTTTCTGTTAATAGTGAGAACACCCCAGATTGAACCCAAAACAACCTGTAGGAATCAGTAGCTATTGAGATTCACAAGTCGAGCAGTTTTTGGGAACTGGGTAATGCTAGCTGGAGAGAAAGGTGCTAACAGATTGAGGGGCAGTCAGAGTCCTGAGTGTGAATACAAAAAAATGATAAGATGTCTAAAAATGTTAAAAAGACAAATCTAAAGGCACTGTATCTGAATGCACGAAGCATTCATAATAAGGTAGACGAATTAACAGCGCAAATAGATGTAAACAGATACAATATAATTGCAATTACAGAGACATGGCTGCAGGATGACCAAGGCTGGGAGCTGAATATCCAAGGGTATTCGATATTTAGGAAGGACAGGCAAAAAGGAAAAGGAGGTGGGGTGGTGTTGTTAGTAAAGGATGAAATCAGAGCAGAAGTGAGAAAGGATATTGGCTCAGAAAATCAAGATGTAGAATCAGTCTGGGTGGAGTTGTCTATAGGCCTCCAAACAGTAGGGGATGTAGGGCATGGGATCAAACAAGAAATTAGAGATGCATGTAACAAGGGTACTACAGTAATCATGGGTGACTTTAATCTACATATAGACTGGCCAAACCAAATTAGCAATAGTACTGTGGAGGATGAATTCCTGGAGTGTGTACGAGATGGTTTTTTAGACCAGTACGTTGAGGAGCCAACTAGGGAACAGGCTATCCTAGACTGGATATTGTGCAATGAGAAGGGGTTAGTTAATAATCTTGTGTGGGGTCCTTTAGGGAAGAGTGACCATAACACGATAGAATTCTTCATTAAGATGGAAAGTGAAGTCGTCCAATCCAAAACTCGGGTCCTAAATCTAAACAAAGGAAACTGTGAAGGTATGAGGAGTGAGTTGGCTATGGTAGATTGGGAAGCTTCATTAAAAGGCATGACGGTGGATAGGCAATGGCTAACATTTAAGGAACAAATGCATGAATTGCAACAATTATACATTCCTTTCTGGTTCAAAAACACAAAAGGAAAAGCGGCCCAACCATGGCTAACAAAAGAAATTAAGGATAGTATTAGATCCAAAGAGGAGTCATATAAAGTTGCCAGAAAAAGTAGCAAGCCTGAGGATTGGGAGCAGTTTAGAATTCAGCAAAAAAGGACCAAGAGATTGATTAAGAAGGAAAAATAGAGTATGAGAGTAAATTTGCAAGGAACATAAAAGTGGACTGTAAAATCTTCTACAAGTATGTAAAAAGAGAAAGATTAGTGAAGACAAATGAAGGTCCCTTACAGTCAGAAACGGGAGAATTTATAATGGGGAACAAGGAAATGGCAGAGCAATTAAACAAATACTTTGGTTCTGTCTTCATGGAAGAGGACACAAATAACTTCCCAGAAATGCTAGGGAACCAAAAGACGAGTGAGAAGGAGGAATTAAAGGAAATTAGTGTCAGTAAAAAAAATAGTGCTGGAGAAATTAATGGGACTGAAAGCCGATAAAGCCCCAGGGCTTGATAATCTGCACCCCAGAGTACTAAAAGAGGTAGCCATGGAAATAGTGGATGCATTGGTTGTCATCTTCCAAAGTTCTATAGATTATGGAACAGTTCCTGTAGATTGGAGGGTGGCAAATGTGACCTCACTTTTTAAAAAAGGAGGGAGAGAGAAAACAGTAAACTACAGACCGGTTAGCCTAACATCAGTAGTTGGGTAAATGCTAGAGTCTGTTATAAAGGATGTGATAACAGGACACTTAGAAAATATCAACGGGATTAGACAAAGCCAACATAGATTTATGAAAGGGAAATCGTGTTTGACAAACCTATTGCAGTTTTTTTGAGGATGCAACTGGTAGAATAGATGAGGGAGAACCAGTGGATGTGGTTTATTTGGATTTTCAGAAGGCTTTGATAAAGTCCCACATAAGAGGTTAGTGTATAAAATTAAAGCACATGCGATTGGTGGTAATATACTGGCATGGATTGAAAAATGGTTAACAGACAAGAAAAAGAGGGTAGGAATAAACAGATCTTTTTTGGGGTAGTAGGCAGTGACTAGTGGGGTACCTCAGGGATCAGTTCTTGGGCCCCAGCTATTCACAATATATATCAATGATTTAGAGCCCCCTGGTTGTCTAGAAGTATATGGGGCAAGATAAAGCAGAAAAAGAAAGCTTATGAATGTCACAGAAAACTAAATACTGCAGAAAGCCTCGAGGAGTATAGAAAGTACAGGGATGACGTAAAAAAGGAAATAAGGAAAGCAAAGAGAGGGCATGAAAAAATATTAGCTAGTAAGATTAAAGAAAACCCAAAGATGTTTTATCAGTACATTAAGAACAAGAGGATAGCTAAGGAAAAGGTGGGACCGATCAGGGATGATAAGGGTAACTTGTGTGGAGAAGCAGATGGTCTTAAATGAATATTTTGTCTCCGTATTCACAAAGGAAAGGGTTGATCCAAACGACGTAGTTAGAGGAGAGGTGTGAAATATTGGATAAGGTAAACATAACGAGAGAGGAAGTACCAGAGAGATTGGAATCCTTGAAAGTTGATAAGTCACCAGGGCCGGATGGATTATTTCCTAGGCTATTGAAGGAGGCCAGGGAGGAAATAGCGGATGCTCTGAGGATCATTTTCCAATCCTCACTAGATACAGGGGAGGTACCGGAGGATTGGAAGACTGCAAACATAGTACCATTGTTTAAAAAGGGTACGAGGAAAGTCCGAACAATTATAGGCCGGTCAGTCTTACCTCAGTGATGGGCAAACTATTCAAATCAATGCTGAGAGATAGGATAAACTGTCACTTGGAAAGGCATGGTTTAATCAAGGATAGTCAGCATGGATTTGTTCAGAGAAGGTCACGCCTTACAAATCTGATTGAATTCTTTGAGGAAGTGACAAGGAGGATTGATGAGGGTAGTGCAGCGGATGTTGTCTACATGGATTTTAGTAAGGCATTTGACAAGGTCCCACATGGCAGACTGGTCAGAAAGGTAAAAGCCCATGGGATACAGGAAAATGTGGTGAATTGGATCCAAAATTGGCTCAGTAACATGAAACGAAGGGTGAAAGTCGATGGATGTCTTTGCGAATGGAAATCCGTTTCCAGTGCTGTGCCACAGGGCTCAATGTTGGGTCCCTTGCTGTTTGTGGTATATATTAATGATTTGGACTTGAATATAGGGGGCATGATTGGCAAATATGCGGACGACACAAAAATTGGCCATGTAGTTGATAGTGAAGAGGATAGCTGTAGACTCCAAGAAGATATCAATGGGTTGGTGGAGTAGGCGGAAAAGTGGCAAATGGAGTTCAACCCGGAGAAGTGTGAGGTAATGCACTGAGGGAGGGCAAACAGTAAAAGGAAATACACAGTAAACGGGAATATATTGAGAGGGGTGGAGGAAGTGAGAAACCTTGGAGTGCATGTGCACAGGTCCCTGAAGGTGGCAGTACAGGTAGATAAGGTTGTGAAGAAGGCAAATGGAACGCTCTCCGTCATTAGCCTAGGTACAGAATACAGGAGCAGGGATGTCATGACGTAACTGTATAAAATGCTGGTAAGGCCACGGCTGGAGTATTGTGCACAGTTCTGGTCACCATATTACAGGAAGGACGTAATTGCTCTGGAGAGAGTGCAGAGAAGATTTACAAGAATGTTGCCAGGGCTTGAAAATTGCAGCTACGAGGAGAGATTGGATAGGCTGGGGTTGTTCTCCTTGGAGCAGAGGAGGCTGAGGGGAGACTTGATTGAGGTGTACAAAATTATGAGGGGCCCAGATAGAGTAGACAGGAATTACCTGTTTCCCCTAGCGGAGAGTTCAAGAACTAGAGGACATAGATTTAAGCTGATTGGCAGAAGGATTAGAGGGGACAAGAAGAAAATTTTTTTTACCCAGAGGGTGGTGGGTGTATGGAATTCGCTGCCCGAATTGGTGGTGGAGGCAGGGACCCTCAACTCTTTTAAAAAGTACCTGGACCTGCACCTAAAGTGCTGTAAGCTGCAGGGCTATGGACCGGGTGCTGGAAGTTGGGATTAGAATGGGCACCTGGTTGTTCTTCGAGCCGGCGCGGACACGATGGGCCGAATGGCCCCCTTCTGTGCTGTATCTTTTCTATGGTTCTATGGTTCTAAGAACGAGGAGACGCAATATAAACTGAGGGAGCGCTGGACTGTCGGAGGGTCAGGACTGAGGGAGTGCTGCATTGGCGGAGGGTCAGTACTGAGGGAGCACTGCACTGTCGGAGGGTCAGTACTGAGGGAGCGCTGCATTGGCGGAGGGTCAGTACCGAGGGAGCACTGCACTGTCGGTGGGTCAGTACTGAGGGAGTGCTGCATTGGCGGAGGGTCAGTACCGAGGGAGCACTGCACTGTCGGAGGGTCAGTACTGAGGGAGCGCTGCACTGTTGGAGGGACGGTACTGAGGGATCACTGCACTGTCGGAGGGTCAGTACTGAGGGAGTGCTGCATTGGCGGTGGGTCAGTACTGAGGGAGTGCTGCATTTCAGAGGGACAGTACTGAGGGAGCACAACACTGTCGGAGGGGCAGTATTCAGGGAGTGCTTCTTTGTCGGAGGGACGGTACTGAGGGAGCACTGCATTGTCGGAAGGGCAGTACTGAGGGAGCACTGCACTGTTGGAGGGGCAGTATTGAGGGAGTGCTGCATTGTCGGAGGGACGGTACTGAGGGAGCACTGCATTGTCGGAGGGGCAGTACTGAGGGAGCGCTGCACTGTCGGAGGGTCAGCACTGAGGGAGCACTGCACTCTCGGAGTGGCAGTACTGAGGGCGCGCTGCACTGTCGGAGGGTCAGTACTGAGGGAGTGATGCACTGTCGGAGGGTCAGTAAAGAGGGAGCACTGCACTATCGGGGGGTCATACTGAGGGAGTGCTGCATTGGCGGAGGGTCAGTACCGAGGGAGCACTGCACTGTCGGAGAGTCAGTACTGAGGGAGTGCTTCACTCTTGGAGGGTCAGTACTGAGGGAGTGCTGCACTGTTGAAGGATCAATACTGATGGAGTTTTGCACTGTCGGAGAGGTAGTACTGAGGGAGTGCTGCAGTGTCGGAGGGGCAGTACTGATGGAGCACTGTACTGGCGAGGGGCAGTACTGAGGGAGCGCTGCACTGTCGGAAGGTCAGTACTGAGGGAGCGCTGCACTGTCGGAGGGTCAGTACTGAGGGAGTGATGCACTGTCGGAGGGTCAGTAATGACGGAGCGCTGCACTGTCGGGGGGGGTCAGTACTGAGGGAGCGCTGCACTGTCGGGGGGTCAGTACTGAGGGAGCGCTGCACTGTCGGAGGGTCAGTACTGAGGGAGCACTGCACTGTCGGAGGGTCAGTACTGAGGGAGCGCTGCACTGGCGGAGGGTCAGTACTGAGGGAGCACTGCACTGTCGGGGGGTCAGTGATGAGGGAGTGCTGCATTGTCGGAGGGTCAGTACTGAGGTCGCGCTGCACTGTCGGAGGGTCATACTGAGGGAGTGCTGCATTGGCGGAGGGTCAGTGCCGAGGGAGCACTGCACTGTCGGAGGGTCAGTACTGAGGGAGTGCTGCATTGGCGGAGGGTCAGTACTGAGGGAGCGGTGCTCTGTCTGAGGGGCAGTACTGAGGGAGTGCCGCACTGTTCAAGGATCAATACTGAGGGAGTGCTGCACTGTCGGAGGGTTGATACGAAGGGAGTGCTGCAGTGTCGGAGGGGCAGTACCGATGGAGCACTGTACTGGCGAGGGGCAGTATTGAGGGAGTGCTGCGCTGTCGGAGGGTAAGTCCTGAGGGAGTGCTGCACTGTCGGAGGGTCATAGAGTCAT
This sequence comes from Heptranchias perlo, assembly GCF_035084215.1. NCBI lineage: Eukaryota > Metazoa > Chordata > Chondrichthyes > Hexanchiformes > Hexanchidae > Heptranchias > Heptranchias perlo. The sequence continues at coordinate 136,866,456 of NC_090329.1, forward strand.
AGAATCATAGAAGTTTACAACATGGAAACAGGCCCTTCGGCCCAACATGTCCATGTCGCCCAGTTTATACCACTAAGCTAGTCCCAATTGCCTGCACTTGGCCCATATCCCTCCATACCCATCTTACCCATGTAACTATCCAAATGCGTTTTAAAAGACAAAATTGTACCCGCCTCTACTACTGCCTCTGGCAGCTCGTTCCAGACACTCACCACCCTTTGAGTGAAAAAATTGCCCCTCTGGACCCTTTTGTATCTCTCCCCTCTCACCTTAAATCTATGTCCCCTCGTTATGGACTCCCCTACCTTTGGGAAAAGATTTTGACTATCTACCTTATCTGTGCCCCTCATTATTTTATAGACTTCTATAAGATCACCCCTTAACCTCCTACTCTCCAGGGAAAAAAGTCCCAGTCTATCCAACCTCTCCCTATAAGTCAAACCATCAAGTCCCGGTAGCATCCTAGTAAATCTTTTCTGCACTCTTTCTAGTTTAATAATATCCTTTCTATAATAGGGTGACCAGAACTGTACACAGTATTCCAAGTGTGGCCTCACCAATGCCCTGTACAACTTCAACAAGACATCCCAACTCCTGTATTCAATGTTCTGACCAATGAAACCAAGCATGCCGAATGCCTTCTTCACCACCCTATCCACCTGTGACTCCACTTTCAAGGAGCTATGAACCTGTACTCCTCGATCTCTTTGTTCCATAACTCTCCCCAACCCCCTACCATTAACGGAGTAGGTCCTGGCCCGATTCGATCTACCAAAATGCATCACCTCACATTTATCTAAATTAAACTCCATCTGCCATTCATCGGCCTACTGGCCCAATATATCAAGATCCAGTTGCAATCCTAGATAACCTTCTTCACTGTCCACAATGCCACCAATCTTGGTGTCATCTGCAAACTTACTAACCATGCCTCCTAAATTCTCATCCAAATCATTAATATAAATAACAAACAACAGCGGGCCCAGCACCGATCCCTGAGGCACACCGCTGGTCACAGGCCTCCAGTTTGAAAAACAACCCTCTACAACCACCCTCTGTCTTCTGTCGTCAAGCCAATTTTGAATCCAATTGGCTACCTCACCTTGGATCCCGTGAGATTTAACCTTATGTAACAACCTGCCATGCGGTACCTTGTCAAACGCTTTGCTAAAGTCCATGTAGACCACGTCTACTGCACAGCCCTCATCTATCTTCTTGGTTACCCCTTCAAAAAACTCAATCAAATTCGGAAGACATGATTTTCCTCTCACAAAACCATGCTGACTGTTCCTAATCAGTCCCTGCCTCTCCAAATGCCTGTCGATCCTGTCTCTCAGAATACCCTCTAACAACTTACCCACGACAGATGTCAGGCTCACCGGTCTGTAGTTCCCAGGCTTTTCCCTGCCGCCCTTCTTAAACAAAGGCACAACATTTGCTACCCTCCAATCTTCAGGCACCTCACCTGTAGCTGTCGATGATTCACATATCTCTGCTGGGGGACCCGCAATTTCCTCCCTAACCTCCCATAACGTCCTGGGATACATTTCATCAGGTCCCAGAGATTTATCTACCTTGATGCACGTTAAGACGTCCAGCACCTCCCTCTCTGTAATATGTACACTCCTCAAGACATCACTATTTATTTCCCCAAGTTCCCTCACATCCATGCCTTTCTCAATCGTAAATACCGATGTGAAATATTCATTCAGGATCTCACCCATCTCTTGTGGTTCCTTGTTGATCCTTAAGAGGCCCTACTCTCTCCCTAGTTACTCTTTTGCCCTTTATGTATTTGTAGAAGTCAGTATAGAGGGAGTGCTGCACTGTCGGAGATCAGTACTGAGGGAGCGCTGCACTGTCAGAGGGTCATTACGGAGGGAGTGCTGCACTGTTGGACGGTCAGTAGTGAGGGAGTGCTGCGCTGTCGGAGGGTAAGCACTGAGGTAATGCTGCACTGTTGGATGGTCAGGACTGAGGGAGCGCTGCACTGTTGGAGGGTCAGTTTTTTAAAAATTCGTTCACGGGATGTGGGCGTCGCTGGCGAGGCCAGCATTTATTGCCCATCCCTAATTGCCCTCGAGAAGGTGGTGGTGAGCCGCCTTCTTGAACCGCTGCAGTCCGTGTGGTGACGGTTCTCCCACAGTGCTGTTAGGAAGGGAGTTCCAGGATTTTGACCCAGCGACAATGAAGGAACGGCGATATATTTCCAAGTCGGGATGGTGTGTGACTTGGAGGGAAACGTGCAGGTGGTGTTGTTCCCATGCGCCTGCTGCTCTTGTCCTTCCAGGTGGTCGAGGTCGCGGGTTTGGGAGGTGCTGTCGAAGAAGCCTTGGCGAGTTGCTGCAGTGCATCCTGTGGATGGTACACACTGCAGCCACAGTGCGCCGGTGGTGAAGGGAGTGAATGTTTAGGGTGGTGGATGGGGTGCAATCAAGCGGGCTGCTTTATCTTGGATGGTGTCGAGCTTCTTGAGTGTTGTTGGAGCTGCACTCATCCAGGCAAGTGGAGAGTATTCCATCACACTCCTGACTTGTGCCTTGTAGATGGTGGAAAGGCTTTGGGGAGTCAGGAGGTGAGTCACTCGCCGCAGAATACCCAGCCTCCGACCTGCTCTCGTAGCCACAGTATTTATATGGCTGGTCCAGTTCAGTTTCTGGTCAATGGTGACCCCCAGGATGGTGATGGTGGGGGATTCGGCGATGGTAATGCCGTTGAATGTCAAGGGGAAGTGGTTAGACTCTCTCTTGTTGGAGATGGTCATTGCCTGGCACTTATCTGGCGCGAATGTTACTTGCCACTTATGAGCCCAAGCCTGGATGTTGTCCAGGTCTTGCTGCATGCAGGCTCGGACTGCTTCATTATCTGAGGGGTTGCGAATGGAACTGAACACTGTGCAGTCATCAGCGAACATCCCCATTTCTGACCTTCTGATGGAGGGAAGGTCATTAACGAAGCAGCTGAAGATGGTTGGGCCGAGGACACTGCCCTGAGGAACTCCTGCAGCAATGCCCTGGGGCTGAGATGACTGGCCTCCAACAACCACTACCATCTTCCTTTGTGCTAGGTATGACTCCAGCCACTGGAGTTTTCCCCCTGATTCCCATGGACTTCAATTTTGCTTGGGCTCCTTGGTGCCACACTCGGTCAAATGATGCCTTGATGTCAAGGGCAGTCACTCTCACCTCACCTCTGGAATTCAGCTCTTTTGTCCATGTTTGGACCAAGGCTGTAATGAGGTCTGGAGCCGAGTGGTCCTGGCGGAACCCAAACTGAGCATCAGTGACCAGGTTATTGGTGAGTAAGTGCCGCTTGATAGCACTGTCGACGACACCTTCCATCACTTTGCTGATGATTGAGAGTAGACTGATGGGGCGGTAATTGGCCGGATTGGATTTGTCCTGCTTTTTGTGGACAGGACATACCTGGGCAATTTTCCACATTGTCGGGTAGATGCCAGTGTTGTAGCTGTACTGGAACAGTTTGGCTAGAGGCGCAGCTAGTTCTGGAGCACAAGTCTTCAGCACTACAGCTGGGATGTTGTCGGGGCCCATAGCCTTTGCTGTATCCAGTGCACTCAGCCGTTTCTTGATATCACGTGGAGTGAATCGAATTGGCCGAAGACTGGCTTCCGTGATGGTGGGGATATCGGGAGGAGGCTGAGGGAGTGCTGCACTGTCGGAGGGTCAGTACTGAGGGAGCACTGCACTGTCAGAGGGTCAGTACTGAGGGAGCACTGCACTGTCAGAGGGTCAGTACTGAGGGAGCGCTGCACTGTCGGAGGGGCCGTGCTGAGGGAGCGTTGCTCTGTTGGAGGGTCAGTACTGAGGGAGCCTTGCACTGTCAGGGGGTCAGTACTGAGGGAGCACTGCACTGTGGGGGGATCAGTACTGAGGGAGCACTGCACTGTCGGAGGGTCAGTACTGAGGGAGTGCTGCACTGTTGGAGGGTCAGTACTGAGGGAGTGCTGCACTGTTGAAGGATCAATACTGAGGGAGTGCTGCACTGTCGGAGGGGTAGTATTGAGGGAGTGCTGCACTGTCAGAGAGTCAGTACTGAGGGAGTGCTGCACTGTCGGAGGGGCAGTACTGATGGAGCACTGTACTGGCGAGGGGCAGTACTGAGGGAGCGCTGCACTGTCGGAGGGTCAGTACTGAGGGAGCACTGCACTGTCGGGGGGTCAGTACTGAGGGAGCGCTGCACTGTCGGAGGGTCAGTACTGAGGGAGTGATGCACTGTCGGAGGGTCAGTAATGAGGGAGTGCTGCACTGTCGGGGGGTCAGTACTGAGGGAGCGCTGCACTGTCGGTGCGTCAGTACTGAGGGAGCGCTGCACTGTCGCGGAGTCAGTACTGATGGAGCGCTGCACTGTCGGAGGGTCAGTACTGAGGGAGCACTGCACTGTCGGGGGGTCAGTACTGAGGGAGCACTGAATTGTCGGAGGGTCAGGACTGAGGGAGTGCTGCATTGGCGGAGGGTCAGTACCGAGGGATCATTGCACTGTCGGAGGGTCAGTACTGAGGGAGTGCTGCATTGGAGGAGGGTCAGTACTGAGGGAGCGGTGCTCTGTCAGAGGGTCTGTACTCAGGGAGCGCTGCACTGTTGGAGGGACGGTACTGAGGGAGTGCTGCACTGTCAGAGGGTCAGTACCGAGGGAGCACTGCACTGTCAGAGGGTCAGTACTGAGGGAGCGCTGCAGTGTCGGATGGGCAGTACTGATGGAGCACTGTACTGGCGAGGGCCAGTACTGAGGGAGTGATGCACTGTAGGAGGTTCAGTACTGAGGGAGCGCTGCACTGTCGGGGGGTCAGTACTGAGGGAGCACTGCACTGTCGGAGGGTCAGTACTGAGGGAGTGCTGCATTGTCGGAGGGTCAGTTCTGAGGTAGCGCTGCACTGTCGGAGGGTCATACTGAGGGAGTGCTGCATTGGCGGAGGGTCAGTACCGAGGGAGTACTGCACTGTCGGAGGGTCAGTACTGAGGGAGTGCTGCATTGGCGGAGGGTCAGTACTGAGGGAGCACTGCACTGTCGGAGGGTCAGTACTGAGGGAGTGCTGCATTGTCGGAGGTTCAGTACTGAGGTAGCGCTGCACTGTCGGAGGTTCATACTGAGGGAGCACTGCACTGTCGGAGGGTCAGTACTGAGGGAGTGCTGCATTGGCGGAGGGTCAGTACTGAGGGAGCGGTGCTCTGTCAGAGGGTCAGTACTCAGGGAGCGCTGCACTGTTGGAGGGACGTTATTGAGGGAGTGCTGCACTGTCAGAGGGTCAGTACCGAGGGAGCACTGCACTGTCAGAGGGTCAGTACTGAGGCAGTGCTGCACACTTGGAGGGTCAGTACTGAGGGAGTGCTGCACTGTTGAAGGATCAATACTGAGGGAGTGCTGCAGTGTCGGATGGGCAGTACTGATGGAGCACTGTACTGGCGAGGGGCAGTATTGAGGGAGCGCTGCGCTGTCGGAGGGTCAGTACTGAGGGAGTGCTGCACTGTCGGAGCATCAGTACTGAGGGAGTGCTGCACTGTCAGAGGGTTAGTACTGAGGGAGCAGTGCACTGTCAGAAGGGCAGGACTGAGGGAGTCCTGCACTGTCAGAGGGCCAGGACTGAGGGAGCGCTGCACTGTTGGACGGTCAGTATTGAGGGAGTGCTGCACTGTCGGAGGATCAGTACTGAGGGAGCGCTGCAATGTTGGATGGTCGGTATTGTGGGAGTGCTGCACTGTTGAAGGGGCAGTACTGAAGGAGCGCTGCACTGTTGGAGGGTCAAGACTGAGGGAGCGCTGCACTGTTGGACGGTCGGTATTGAGGGAGTGCTGCACTGTCGGAGGTTCAGTACTGAGGTAGCGCTGCACTGTCGGAGGTTCATACTGAGGGAGCACTGCACTGTCGGAGGGTCAGTACTGAGGGAGTGCTGCATTGGCGGAGGGTCAGTACTGAGGGAGCGGTGCTCTGTCAGAGGGTCAGTACTCAGGGAGCGCTGCACTGTTGGAGGGACGTTATTGAGGGAGTGCTGCACTGTCAGAGGGTCAGTACCGAGGGAGCACTGCACTGTCAGAGGGTCAGTACTGAGGCAGTGCTGCACACTTGGAGGGTCAGTACTGAGGGAGTGCTGCACTGTTGAAGGATCAATACTGAGGGAGTGCTGCAGTGTCGGATGGGCAGTACTGATGGAGCACTGTACTGGCGAGGGGCAGTATTGAGGGAGCGCTGCGCTGTCGGAGGGTCAGTACTGAGGGAGTGCTGCACTGTCGGAGCATCAGTACTGAGGGAGTGCTGCACTGTCAGAGGGTTAGTACTGAGGGAGCAGTGCACTGTCAGAAGGGCAGGACTGAGGGAGTCCTGCACTGTCAGAGGGCCAGGACTGAGGGAGCGCTGCACTGTTGGACGGTCAGTATTGAGGGAGTGCTGCACTGTCGGAGGATCAGTACTGAGGGAGCGCTGCAATGTTGGATGGTCGGTATTGTGGGAGTGCTGCACTGTTGAAGGGGCAGTACTGAAGGAGCGCTGCACTGTTGGAGGGTCAAGACTGAGGGAGCGCTGCACTGTTGGACGGTCGGTATTGAGGGAGTGCTGCACTGTCGGAGGATCAGTCCTGAGGGAGCACTGCACTGTCGGGGGGTCAGTACTGAAGGAGCGCTGCACTGTCGGAGGGTCATACTGAGGGAGTGCTGCATTGGCGGAGGGTCAGTACCGAGGGAGCACTGCACTGTCGGAGGGTCAGTACTGAGGGAGTGCTGCATTGGCGGAGGGTCAGTACTGAGGGAGCACTGCACTGTCAGAGGGTCAGTACTGAGGGAATGCTGCAGTGTCGGATGGGCAGTACTGATGGAGCACTGTACTGGCGAGGGGCAGTACTGAGGGAGTGCTGCGCTGTCGGAGGGTAAGTACTGAGGGAGTGCTGCACTGTCGGAGATCAGTACTGAGGGAGCACTGCACTGTGAGAGGGTCAGTACTGTGGGAGTGTTGCACTGTCAGAGGATCAGTACTGAGGGAGCGTTGCACTGTCGGAGGGTCAGTACTGAGGGAGTGCTGCACTGTCACAGGGTCAGTACTGAGGGAGTGCTGCACTGTCGGAGGATCAGTACTGAGGGAGTGCTGCACTGTCGGAGGATCAGTGCTGAGGGAGTGCTGCACTGTCGGAGGATCAGTACTGAGGGAGTGCTGCACTGTCAGAGGGTCAGTACTGATGGAGCAGTGCACTGTCAGAGGGGCAGGACTGAGGGAGTCCTGCACTGTCAGAGGGCCAGTACTGAGGGAGCACTGCACTGTGAGAGGGTCAGTACTGAGGGAGTGCTGCTCTGTCGGAGGGTAAGCACTGAGGGAATGCTGCACTGTTGGATGGTCAGTACTGAGGGAGCACTGCACTGTCGGAGGGTCAGTACTGAGGGAGTGCTGCACTGTCGGAGGGTCAGTACTGAAGGAGCGCTGTACTGTCAGAGGGTTAGTACTGAGGGAGCAGTGCACTGTCAGAGGGGCAGGACTGAGGGAGTCCTGCACTGTCAGAGGGCCAGGACTGAGGGAGCGCTGCACTGTTGGACGGTCGGTATTGTGGGAGTGTTGCACTGTCGGAGGGTCAGTACTGAAGGAGCGCTGCACTGTCGGAGGGTCAATACTGAGGGAGCGCTGCACTGTTGGACGGTCGGTATTGAGGGAGTGTTGCACTGTTGGAGGGTCAGTACTGAGTGAGTGCTGCACTGTTGGACGGTCGCTACTGAGGGAGTGCTGCACTGTCGGAGGATCAGTACTGAGGGAGTACTGCACTGTCGGAGGGCCAGTACTGAGGGAGCACTGCACTGTTGGAGGGTCAGTAATGAGGGAGTGCTGCATTGTCGGAGGGTCAGTACTGAGGTAGCGCTGCACTGTCGGAGGGTCGTACTGAGGGAGTGCTGGATTGGCGGAGGGTCAGTACCGAGGGAGCACTGCACTGTCGGAGGGTCAGTACTGAGGGAGTGCTGCATTGGCGGAGGGTCAGTACTGAGGGAGTGGTGCTCTGTCAGAGGGTCAGTACTCAGGGAGCGCTGCACTGTTGGAGGGACGGTACTGAGGGAGTGCTGCACTGTCAGAGGGTCAGTACCGAGGGAGCGCTGCGCTGTCGGAAGATCAGTGCTGAGGGAACGCTGCACTGTTGGAGGTTCAGTACTGAGGGAGCGCTGCACTGTCAGAGGTTCAGTACTGAAGGTGCGCTGCACTGTCGGAGGGTCAGTACTGAGGGAGCGCTGCACTGTTGTACGGTTGGTATTGAGGGAGTGCTGCACTGTCAGAGGTTCAGTACTGAAGGAGCGCTGCACTGTCGGAGGGTCAGTACTGAGGGAGCGCTGCACTGTTGTACGGTTGGTATTGAGGGAGTGCTGCACTGTCGGAAGATCAGTGCTGAGGGAACGCTGCACTGTTGGAGGTTCAGTATTGAGGGAGCGCTTCACTGTTGGACGGTTGGTATTGAGGGAGTGCTGCACTGTCGGAGGGTCAGTACTGAGGGAGTGCTGCACTGTCGGAGGGTCAGTACTGAGGGAGTGCTGCACTGTCGGGGGATCAGTACTGAGGGAGCGCTGCACCGTTGGAGGGGCATAACTGAGAGAGCGCTGCGCTGGCGGAGGGTCAATACTGGAGTAGCGCTGCACTGTTGGAGGTTCAGTCCTGAAGGAGCGCTGCACTGTTGGACGGTCAGTACTGAGGGAGTGCCGCACTGTCGGATGTTCAGTACTGAAGGAGCGCTTCACTGTTGGAGGTTCAGTACTGAGGGAGCGCTGCAATGTCAGAGGGTCAGTACTGAGGGAGCGCTGCACTGTTGGACGGTCAGTACTGAGAGAGCGCTGCACTGTCGGAGGTTCAGTACTGAAGGAGCGCTTCACTGTCGGAGGGTCAGTACTGAGAGAGCGCTGCACTGTCGGAGGTTCAGTACTGAGAGAGCGCTGCACTGTCGGAGGTTCAGTACTGAGAGAGCGCTGCACTGTTGGAGGTTCAGTACTGAGGGAGCGCTGCACTGTTGGAGGGTCAGTACTGAGGGAGCAGTGCACTGTCAGAGGGGCAGGACTGAGGGAGTCCTGCACTGTCAGAGGGCCAGGACTGAGGGAGCGCTGCACTGTTGGACGGTCGGTATTGTGGGAGTGTTGCACTGTCGGAGGGTCAGTACTGAAGGAGCGCTGCACTGTCGGAGGGTCAATACTGAGGGAGCGCTGCACTGTTGGACGGTCGGTATTGAGGGAGTGTTGCACTGTTGGAGGGTCAGTACTGAGTGAGTGCTGCACTGTTGGACGGTCGCTACTGAGGGAGTGCTGCACTGTCGGAGGATCAGTACTGAGGGAGTACTGCACTGTCGGAGGGCCAGTACTGAGGGAGCACTGCACTGTTGGAGGGTCAGTAATGAGGGAGTGCTGCATTGTCGGAGGGTCAGTACTGAGGTAGCGCTGCACTGTCGGAGGGTCGTACTGAGGGAGTGCTGGATTGGCGGAGGGTCAGTACCGAGGGAGCACTGCACTGTCGGAGGGTCAGTACTGAGGGAGTGCTGCATTGGCGGAGGGTCAGTACTGAGGGAGTGGTGCTCTGTCAGAGGGTCAGTACTCAGGGAGCGCTGCACTGTTGGAGGGACGGTACTGAGGGAGTGCTGCACTGTCAGAGGGTCAGTACCGAGGGAGCGCTGCGCTGTCGGAAGATCAGTGCTGAGGGAACGCTGCACTGTTGGAGGTTCAGTACTGAGGGAGCGCTGCACTGTCAGAGGTTCAGTACTGAAGGTGCGCTGCACTGTCGGAGGGTCAGTACTGAGGGAGCGCTGCACTGTTGTACGGTTGGTATTGAGGGAGCGCTGCACTGTCAGAGGTTCAGTACTGAAGGAGCGCTGCACTGTCGGAGGGTCAGTACTGAGGGAGCGCTGCACTGTTGTACGGTTGGTATTGAGGGAGTGCTGCACTGTCGGAAGATCAGTGCTGAGGGAACGCTGCACTGTTGGAGGTTCAGTATTGAGGGAGCGCTTCACTGTTGGACGGTTGGTATTGAGGGAGTGCTGCACTGTCGGAGGGTCAGTACTGAGGGAGTGCTGCACTGTCGGGGGATCAGTACTGAGGGAGCGCTGCACCGTTGGAGGGGCATAACTGAGAGAGCGCTGCGCTGGCGGAGGGTCAATACTGGAGTAGCGCTGCACTGTTGGAGGTTCAGTCCTGAAGGAGCGCTGCACTGTTGGACGGTCAGTACTGAGGGAGTGCCGCACTGTCGGATGTTCAGTACTGAAGGAGCGCTTCACTGTTGGAGGTTCAGTACTGAGGGAGCGCTGCAATGTCAGAGGGTCAGTACTGAGGGAGCGCTGCACTGTTGGACGGTCAGTACTGAGAGAGCGCTGCACTGTCGGAGGTTCAGTACTGAAGGAGCGCTTCACTGTCGGAGGGTCAGTACTGAGAGAGCGCTGCACTGTCGGAGGTTCAGTACTGAGAGAGCGCTGCACTGTCGGAGGTTCAGTACTGAGAGAGCGCTGCACTGTTGGAGGTTCAGTACTGAGGGAGCGCTGCACTGTCGGAGGTTCAGTACTGAGAGAGCGCTGCACTGTTGGAGGTTCAGTACTGAGGGAGTGCTGCACTGTCGGAGGGTCAGTACTGAGAGAGCGCTGCACTGTTGGAGGTTCAGTACTGAGGGAGCGCTGCACTGTTGGAGGTTCAGTACTGAGGGAGTGCTGCACTGTTGTAGGTTCAGTACTGAGGGAGCGCTGCACTGTCGGAGGGGCAGTGCTGACGGTAAGGAGATGTTACAACTGCCTGATCCGATTGTTCAAGTAAATGTTGAAGTACCCAAGACATTGTTCAGAGAAGATCAGGGGAGTTCTCCCAGTGGCCTGGCCCACATTCTACCCTCAACCAACACCAGCGAAACAGATTAACCGATCATTGATCTCACTGCTGTTTGTGGGATCTTGCTGAGTACAAAATGGCTGCACCATTGTCTACAGAACCAATCACTGCACTTCAAAGCAATCCGTTGTGCATGAAGCATCTTAAGATGTTTCTGAGAGATGTAACAAGTGCTCTATAAATTCAAGCCTCACCTTCTCCGAAAATAAACATTTCTTCCTTTATTTGTTATTCTGCTCTCTGTTCCCCCATTTTAATTTTTTCCAGGGGATTTTTTTCTGCCGTCTTATTCTCTGCTCGCTGTCTCTTCCTCGCGTTTCCCTGGGCCGTGTACTCCCTGTGGACACTGAGCAAGAATATTCTCCGCTGAACCTTCCTTCCCCTTTCAATAATGATTCCCGTGGTGAAGTTATGATCTGGAATTCACTGCCTGAAATGGTGATGGAAGCAGAATCAATAGTAACTTTCAAAATGGAATTGGATAAATACTTGAAGGGAAAAGATTTTCAGGGCTACAGGGAAAGAGCAGAAGAGTCGGACTAATTGGATAGCTCTTTCAAAGAGCTGGCATAGGCACAAGGGGCTGAATGGCCTCCTTCTGTGCTGCATCATTCTATGATTCTCTGGCCCTTATATTTACGGTGAGGCTGAAATGGCTGAAGAACCCGGCAAGGTCGGGAACACGGAGGTCCTGCCGAATTTAACTCATTAACGTTATTTAGATCTGTTTCCCGCCTGGCAGCTGGCCAAATGGAAAGCTTGGCCGGCAGCTGGGAGGGAAAACCAGTGGTAGGAGACCGCAGCTGGGGACCCGGGGATGGTCATCGGCAATCGGGAGGAGGAAGGTCAGCCATCGGGCCTGGAGAGAGAGAAAGACCATCAGGGCTGGAGGGAGAGAGAGACCATCGGGGGCAGGGGGGAGAGAGAGACCATCAGGGCTGGAGGGAGAGAGACCATCGGGGGCAGGGGGGAGAGAGAGACCATCAGGGCTGGAGGGAGAGAGAGAGACCATCAGGGCTGGAGGGAGAGAGAGACCATCGGGGGCAGGGGGGAGAGAGAGACCATCAGGGCTGGAGGGAGAGAGAGACCATCGGGGGCAGGGGGGAGAGAGAGACCATCAGGGCTGGAGGGAGAGAGAGACCATCGGGGCTGGAGGGAGAGAGAGACCATCGGGGGCAGGGGGGAGAGAGAGACCATCAGGGCTGGAGGGAGAGAGAGACCATCGGGGGCAGGGGGGAGAGAGAGACCATCAGGGCTGGAGGGAGAGAGAGAGACCATCAGGGCTGGAGGGAGAGAGAGACCATCGGGGGCAGGGGGGAGAGAGAGACCATCAGGGCTGAAGGGAGAGAGACCATCGGGGGCAGGGGGGAGAGAGAGACCATCAGGGCTGGAGGGAGAGAGAGACCATCGGGGGCAGGGGGGGAGAGAGAGACCATCAGGGCTGGAGGGAGAGAGAGACCATCGGGGGCAGGGGGGAGAGAGAGACCATCAGGGCTGGAGGGAGAGAGAGACCATCGGGGGCAGGGGGGAGAGAGAGAGACCATCAGGGCTGAAGGGAGAGAGAGACCATCGGGGGCAGGGGGGAGAGAGAGAGACCATCAGGGCTGAAGGGAGAGAGACCATCGGGGGCAGGGGGGAGAGAGAGAGACCATCAGGGCTGAAGGGAGAGAGACCATCGGGGGCAGGGGGGAGGGAAGGGCTGCGATTGGCAGCGGGGAGGCTGAAGGCTTCCTGAGGGGCTGGAGGGAGCACTCCTGCTCCACCTGGCCCACAAGGAGTGCTGTAAAAGGCACTTACTTTGTGGAGTCGGCAGTTCCCACCTCCCTTTCACTGTCGGGTTTCCCGATCCCTGGGAAACCCGTGCAGCAACAGTCAATTTTAAATCAGGCTCCCAATTGCATTGCGGGAGCCCGATTCAAATGTTAATGAGGTTTCCCACCTCTCCACAGCGATACACTCGGACACCACGATATCCGCCGCCGTAAAAAGGCAGTAGGCGCTTGTGTGACATGTTAGGGACACATTCCCGATATTTAAGTCTTTAACCACCCCCCCTGACCCGCTCCCGCCCGTCCTGGGGGGATAATATCGAGGCCGATGGTTCTGTTGCGATCACTGCTGTGAACATTTATATTTGGATGAATTAAGTGAAACTGATCCTGATTGTGAACTAAGCCGGTCTCCTCTTGTTGCCCTGCAGGATTACCTGGAAGCCAAGCGGATGGCTTTCCCACGGTTTTACTTCCTCAGCAACAATGAGCTGCTGGATATCTTATCTCAAAGCAAGAACCCTGATGCTGTACGGGTAAGAAGACCAAAACCCAGGGCTAAAAGGGTTAAATTATGAGGACAGGATGCAAAGACTCAGCTTGTATTCATTCCCTTGAGTTCAGAAGTTTAAGGGGTGATCTCATTGAGGTGTTTAAGATGATTCAAGGATTCGATAAGGTCGATGGAGAGAAACTATTTCCTCTGGTGGGAAAGTCCAGTACAAGCGGACATAACCTTAAAATTAGAGCTCGGCTGTTCAGAACATAGAAAGTCGGAGCAAGAGTAGGCCATTCGGCCCTTCGGGCCTGCTCCGCCATTAAAAATGATCATGGCTGATCATCTAACTCAGTACCCTGTTCCTGCTTTTTCCCCACATCCCTTGATCCCTTTAGCAGTAAGAAATTTATCTGTCTCCTTCTTGAACACATCTAATGACTTGGCCTCCACTGCCTTCTGAGGGAGAGAATTCCACAGGTTCACCACCCTCTGAGTGAAGAAATTTCTCCTCATCTCGGTTCTAAATGGCATACCCCGTATCCTGAGACTGTGACCCCTGGTTCTGGACTCCCCAGCCATCGGGAACATCTTCCCTGCATCTCGTCTGTCCAGTTCTGTTAGAATTTTATATGTTTCGATGAGATCACCTCTCATTCTTCTAAACTCGAGTGAATATAGGCCGAGTCGACCCAATCTCTCCTCGTATGTCAGTCCTGCCATCCCAGGAATCAGTCTGGTAAACCTTCGTTGCACTCCCTCCATGGCAAGGACATCCTTCCTCAGATAAGGAGACCAGAACTGCACACAATACTCCAGATGAGGTCTCACCAAGGTCCTGTATAACTGCAGTAAGACATCCCCGTTCCTGTACTCAAATCCTCTTGCAATGAATGCCTACATACCATTCGCCTTCCTAACTGCTTGCTGCACCTGAATGCTTGCTTTCAACGACTGGTGTACAAGGACACCCAGGTCTCGTTGCACCTCCACTTTTCCCGATCTATCACCATTCAGATAATAATCTGTCTTTCCGTTTTTACAACCAAAGTGGATAACCTCACATTTATCCACATTATACTGCATCTGCCATGTTCTTGCCCACTCACCCAACTTGTCTAAATCACATTGGAGCCTCTTTGCATTCTCCTCACAGCTCACATTCCACCCCAGCTTTGTGTCGTCTGCAAACTTGGAAATGTTACATTTAGTTCCCTCATCCAAATCATTGATATATATTGTGAATAGCTGGGGCCCAAGCACTGATCCCTGTGGTACCCCACTAGTCACTGCCTGCCACCTGGAAAAAGACCTGTTTATTCCTACTCTCTGTTTCCTGTCTGTCAACCAATTCTCAATCCATGCCAGTATATTCCCCCAATCCCATGTGCTTTAATTTTGCACACTAACCTCTTGTGTGGGAATTTATCAAAAGCCTTCTGAAAATCCAAATACACCACATCCACTGGTTCTCCCCTATCTATTCTACTAGTTACATCCTCAAAAAGCTTCAGTAGATTTGTTAAGCATGATTTCCCTTTCATAAACCCATGCTGACTTTGTCCAATCCCGTTAATGCCCTCCAAGTGTTCTGTTATCACATCTTTTATAATAAACTCTAGCGTTTTCCCCACCACTGATGTTAGGCTAACTGGTCTGTAATTCCCTGTTTTTTCTCTCCCTCCTTTTTTAAATAGTGGGGTTACATTTGCCACCCTCCAATCTGTAGGAACTGTTCCAAAGTCTATAGAATTTTGGAAGATGATTTTGGAACCAAAGTATGTGTTTAATTGTTCTGCCATTTCTTTGTTCCCTATTATAATTTCCCTCATTTCTGACTGTAAGGGACCTACATTTGTCTTCACTAATCTTTCTCTCTTGACATATTTATGATGTGGAGATGCCGGTGATGGACTGGGGTTGACAATTGTAAACAATTTTACAACACCAAGTTATAGTCCAGCAATTTTATTTTAAATTCACAAGCTTTCGGAGATTTCCTCCTTCCTCAGTATAGAAGCTTTTCCAGTCAGTTTTTATGTTCCCTGCTAGTTTACTCTCATACTCATACTCTATTTTTCCCTTCTTAATCTCTTTGTCTTCCTTTGCTGAATTCTGAACTGCTCCCAATCCTCAGACTTGCCGCTTTTTCTGGCAATTTTAAATGTCTCCACTTTGGATCTAATACTATCCTGAATTTCTTTTGTAAGCCACAGTTGAACCACCTTTCCTGTTTTATTTTTGCGCCAGACAGGAATGAATAATTGTTGTAATTCCTGCACACGTTCTTTAAATATTTGCCATTGCCTATCCACTGTCATCCCTTTTAGTAAAGTTCCCCAATCTATCGTAGCCAACTCGCACCTCATACTTTCATAATTTCCTTTATTTAGATTCAGGACCCTAGTTTCGGATTCAACTACTTCACTCTCCATCTTAATGAGGAATTCTATCATGTTATGGTCGCTCTTCCCTCAGGGACCCCGCACAACAAGATTGTTAATTAATCCTTTCTCATTGCACAATACCCAGTCAAGGATCACCTGTTCTCTAGTTGGTTCCTCAACGTATTGGTCTAGAAAACCATCATGTACACATTAATTGAATTCCTCCCCTACAGTATTATTGCTAATTTGGTTTGACCAATCTGTATGTAGATTAAAGTCACCCATGATTATAGTTGTATCCTTCTTGCTTGCATCTCTAATTTCCTGTTTAATGCCCGCCCCTACATCTCCACTATTGTTTGGGGGCCTATAGACAACCCCCACCAACGTTTTCTGCCCCTTGGTGTTTCTTGGCTCCACCCATACAGATTCTACATCGTGATTTTCCGAGGCAATATCCTTCCTCACTATTGCATTGATTTCCTCCTTTACTAACAACGCTACCCCACCTCCTTTCCCTTTTTGCCTGTCCTTCCTAAATATTGAATACCCCTGGATGTTCAGTTCCCATCCTTGGTCACCCTGCAGCCATGTCTCCGTAATCGCAACTATAGCATACCCGTTAATATCTATCTGCGTTGTTAATTCAATTACCTTGCTGCGAATGCTCCACGCATTAAGACACAATGCCTTTAGACTTGTCTTTTTAAGATTGCTAGTCATCTTAGTTTTATTTTGCACTATGGCCCTATTTGTTTCTCACCCTTGTTTTCTCTGCCTTCCACTATTGCTTCTTCCCTTTCTGTCTTTTGTTTCTATCCTTGTTTCCCCCTCCTCTGTCTCCCTGCTCAGGTTCCCATCCCCCTGCCATTCTTGTTTAAACCTTCCCCAATAGCACCAGCAAACATCCCCGTGAGGACATCGGTCCCAGTCCTGCTCAGGACCGGTCCCAGAACCGGTCCCAATGTCCCAGGAATCTAAATCCCTCCCCCCTGCACCATCCCTGCAGCCACGCATTCATCTGGTCTATTATCCTGTTCCTATACTCACTCGCACGTGGTACTGGTCGTAATCTTGAGATCACTACCTTTGAAGTCCTGCTTTGAATGTACTCAATGACTGAGCCTCCACAGCCCTCTGGGGTAAAGAATTCCAAAGATTCACCGCCCTCTGAGTGAAGAAATTTCTCCTCATCTTAGTCCTAAATTGCCTTCCCCTTATTCTGAGACTGTGACCCCTGGTTCTAAACTCCCCAGCCAGGGGGAACATCCTCCCTGCATCTACCCTGTCAAGCCCTGTAAGAATTTTGTATGTTTCAATGAGATCACCTTTTATTCTTCTAAACTTTCGAGAATACAGGCCGAGTCAACTCAATCTCTCCTCATACGACAATCCCGCCATCCCAGGAATCAGTCTGGTGAACCTTCATTGCACTCCCTCTGTGGCAAGTATATCCTTAGCTAAGGAGACCAAAATTCTACACAATACTCCAGCTGCGGTCTCACCAAGGCACTATATAATTGCAGTAAGACATTTTTACTCCTGTACTCAAATCCTCTTGTAATAAAGGCCAACATACCATTTGCCTTCCTAATTGCTTGCTACGCCTGCATGTTTGCTTTCAGTGATTCATGTACAAGGACACCCAGGTCCCTTTGAACATCAATATTTCCCAATCTCTCACCGTGAGGAGAAATTTCTTCACTCAGAGGGTGGTGATCCTGTGGAATTCTCTACCACAGAAGGCTGTGGAGGCCAAGACTAAAGTAGTGGACAGGGGAATGTCAATGGATGTTATTTATATGGACTTCCAGAAGGCATTTGATAAAGTCCCACATAAGAGACTGTTAGCTAAGATAGAAGCCCATGGAATCGAGGGAAAAGTACGGACTTGGTTAGGAGGTTGGCTGAGCGAAAGGCGACAGAGAGTAGGGATAATGGGTAGGTACTCACATTGGCAGGATGTGATTAGTGGAGTCCCGCAGGGATCTGTCTTGGGGCCTCAATTATTCACAATATTTATTAACGACTTAGATGAAGGCACAGAAAGTCTCATATCTAAGTTTACCAATGACACAAAGATTGGTGTCATTGTAAGCAGTGTCGATGAAAACATAAAATTACAAAGGGATATTGATAGATTAGGTGAATGGGCAAAACTGTGGCAAATGGAATTCAGTGTAGACAAATGTGAGGTCATCCACTTTGGATCAAAAAAGGATAGAACAGGGTACTTTCTAAATGGTAAAAAGTTAAAAACAGTGAATGTCCAAAGGGACCTAGGGGTTCAGGTACATAGATCATTGAAGTGTTATGAACAGATGCAGAAAATAATTAAGAAGGCAAATGGAATGCTGGCCATTATATCTAGAGGACTAGAGTACATGGGGGCAGAAGTTATGCTGCAGCTATACAAAACCCTGGTTAGACCACACCTGGAGTACTGTGAGCAGTTCTGGGCACCGCACCTTCGGAAGGACATATTGGCCTTGGAGGGAGTGCAGCGTAGGTTTACTAGAATGATACCCGGACTTCAAGGGTTAAGTTACGAGGCGAGGTTACACAAATTGGGGTTGTATTCTCTAGAGTTTAGAAGGTTAAGAGGTGATCTG
Organism: Heptranchias perlo; assembly: GCF_035084215.1. Lineage (NCBI taxonomy): Eukaryota > Metazoa > Chordata > Chondrichthyes > Hexanchiformes > Hexanchidae > Heptranchias > Heptranchias perlo. The sequence continues at coordinate 136,884,549 of NC_090329.1, forward strand.
ATCGAAGTTTATAAGATATTAAGGGGAACGAATAGGGTGGATAGAGAGAAACTATTTCTGCTGGTTGGGGATTCTAGGAGTAGGGGGCACAGTCTAAAAATTAGAGCCAGACCTTTCAGGAGCAAGATTAGAAAACATTTCTACACACAAAGGGTGGTAGAAGTTTGGAACTCTCTTCCGCAAATGGCAATTGATGGTAGCTCAATTGCTAAATTTAAATCTGAGATAGATAGCTTTTTGTCAACCGAAGGTATTAAGGGATATGGGCCAAAGGCAGGTATATGGAGTTAGATCACGGATCAGCCATGATCTTATCAAATGGCGGAGCAGGCTCGAGGGGCTGAATGGCCTACTCCTGTTCCTATACTCCTATGCTCCTAAGTCACTGAATATATTTAAGAAGGAGCTAGATAGATTTCTGGACACAAAAGGCATCAAGGGGTATAGGGAGAGAGCGGGAATATGGTATTGAGGTCGAGGATCAGCCATGATCATATTGAATGGCAGAGCAGGCTCGAAGGGCTGAATGGCCTGCTCCTATTTTCTGTGTTTCTATGTTTCTATTTAAAAAATACTCTGCATTTCTGTTTTTCCTTCCAAAGTGGATAACTTCACATTTTTTCACATTATATTCCATCTGCCATGTTCTTGCCCACTCACTTAACCTGTTCAGGGGTGATGTCAGGAAGCACTTCTTCACACAAAGGGGAGTGGAAATCTGGAACTCTCTTCCCCCAAAAAACTGTTGAGGCTGGGGGTCAATTGAAACTTGCAAGACTGAGATGGATAGATTTTTGTCAGACAATGGTTCCGGAACCAAGGTGGGTGGAAGGAGTTAAGATACAGATCAGCCATGATCTAATTGAAAGGTGGAACAGGCTCGAAGGGCTGAATGACCTAAGCCTGTTACAATGTTCCATGAATTTATGTTGCAGCAGAAACTCATAGGTTCCGTTTACTGCCTCGTTACTGCCCCTTTTATGCCTGCAAACGGAGACGGTCGTCGGACAGAAATCAGCAGGGCTTGGGGAAAGGGCTGGGGAATGGGACTAATTGGACAGCTCTTACAAAAAGACAGCACAAGCATGATGGGCTGAATGGCCTTCTGTGCTGTGTGATTCTAAACGAGAGTGAAATGATGCAGTTGAGATCCTAACGCAATTTTCATGTCGACTAGCACTCCCACCGGTACTTCCTCATCCGTCCCACAAATTGTGCACGGTACAATTTTGGGGGGAGCGGCCGTTTCCAGCACTAGTTAAAGAGAACCTCACCTGCTCTAATTTAAAATGTTGCTCGGATTTGGGGAACATTTTGCTGGTCTCTGGAAAGTTAAATTTATTTCCAGAATGCTGTTGATTCAAATTAACTGGATGGTAAGATCGTCCTTCTTGGGTCTATATTTAGACAACAATTGATTCCTAATGTAAACCAGCATTATTTAAGGTAATTGGCAAAAGAACCAGAGGCAAGATGGGGAGAAATCTTTTCATGCAGCAAATTGTTATGATCTGGAATGCACTGCCTGAAAGGGTGGTGGAAGCAGATACAATAGTAACTTTCAAATGGGAATTAGATAAATACTTGAAGTGGAAAAGTTTGCAGGGCTCTGGAGAAAGAACAGGGGGCAGTGGGACTAATTGGATAGCTCTTTCAAAGAGCCAGCACAGACTCGATGGGCTGAATGGCCTTCTCCTGTGCTGTATCAGTCTATGGTCTTATTATTTCCTTAAAGAAAGTTGGAAGATGTCATTACCACCAGGAGCTTCTAATAAGCAGGCTTTGACTGTATTGACTCTGATATTGATTTCTACATTCTTTCCATAGCCTCATTTGGCCAAGTGCTTTGAGAACATCAGGTCTCTGGAAATCCATAGGCAGGCTACCAGGCCTCCCATTGTGGTGATGATCAAGTCTGCAGAAAACGAGAAGCTGCCCATCCCAAGGTACCATCTAACTAAAACGGTTATTTCCCTTCGGGTGAGTTCTTTGAGCTTTACTCCCCTTCCCCTTTATTTTGGTTTTGCATTGTCAAGAATCATCAAGCCAAAGAATGTTACAGCACAGAAGGAGGCCACTCGGCCCATCGTATCGCTGCTGGCTCTCTGAAACAGATATCCATTTGGGAGTAAAACAATCTACTGGGCCAACCTGGCTCATGCCATGGTGCATTTTGGGAAATAGTCACTCCCAGCCAGTAAAAACAGATGATCAGTAAAAACAGATGATCTGGTCATTTATCTCATTGCTGTTTGTGGGATCTTGCTGTGTGCAAACTAGCTGCCACATTGCCCTAATTGCCCTCTCGGAGATTGGTAGTTCCCAGGTTAGGTAAAGCCTGGCCCTCCTGAATAGTGCCCTCCTTCCCCAGAAATGGACCCAGTGTCTGAGAAATCTGAACTTTTGCCCCCTATCCTATTCCTCAAGCCATGCATTCTCATGACTGATCTGTCTATCTCTGTCTGGTGCCCTGCATGGCACCAATAGCAATGCCTTTTTTTTATTAATTCATGGGATGTGGGCGTCGCTGGCGAGGCCGGCATTTATTGCCCATCCCTAATTGCCCTTGAGAAGGTGGTGGTGAGCCGCCGCCTTCTTGAACCGCTGCAGTCCGTGTGGTGAAGGTTCTCCCACAGTGCTGTTAGGTAGGGAGTTCCAGGATTTTGACCCAGCGACGATGAAGGAACGGCGATATATTTCCAAATCAGGATGGTGTGTGACTTGGAGGGGAACGTGCAGGTGGTGTTGTTCCCATGCGCCTGCTGCTCTTGTTCTTCTAGGTGGTAGAGGTCGCGGGTTTGGGAGGTGCTGTCGATGAAGCCTTTGCGAGTTGCTGCAGATCTTGTAGATGGTACACACTGTATCCACGGTGTGCCTATTGGTGGAGGGAGTGAATGTTTAGGGTGGTGGATGGGGTGCCAATCAAGCGGGCTGCTTTGTCCTGGATGGTATTGAGCTTCTTGAGTGTTGTTGGAGCTGAAATCATCCAGGCAAGTGGAGAGTATTCCATCACACTCCTGACTTGTGCCTTGTAGATGGTGGAAAGGCTTTGGGAGTCAGGAGGTGAGTCACTCGCTGCAGATTACCCAGCCTCTGACCTGCTCTTGTAGCCACAGTATTTATGCCTGATCTGTCTATCTCTGTCTGGTGCCCTGCATGGCACTGATAGCCATCCTGAGATTCCAGCCCTGGAGGTCTTGCAACTTTATCCCCTGGCTCTTGAACCTCACCTTGAAAGACTTCAGCCATACTTTTTTCTATGTCACTGGGTCCCATGTTAGCTGGTCACCCTCTTTTTCCAAGAGTCTCTCCACCCTATACCCTTGCACCTGAGAGATTACATACCATACAGGACTCCCAGTCAGGACTGCAAAAAGATTATCTGTCCCCTAATTATAAAGTCTCCTACCTTCCTCGTCTCCTCTCAGTCTCCCTCTCCTTCCCTCAGGTATCTCTTTGCTCCATGGTGCCCGGACATACTGTTAGAGGATGCATTATTTATGATTAGATGCTCTATCTATTCCCCATAATCATTCAGGTTCTTGAAACATTAAGGTCAAGCATGCATAGATTTATTATCGTGTCAGCCATGGCTCAGTGGGTAGTTAGCACTCTCCCCTCTGAGTCAGAAGATTGTGGGTTCAAGCCCCAATCCAGAGACTTGAGCACATAATTTAGGTTGACATTCCAGTGCAGTGCTAAAGGATTACTGCACTGTATGAGGTGCTGTCTTTCAGATGAGATATTAAACTGAGGCCCGGTCTGCCCTCTCAGGTGGATGTAAAAGATCACATGGCACTATTTTGAAGAAGAGCAGGGGAGTTCTCCCCAGTGTCCTGGCCAATATTTATCCCTCAACCAACATAAATAAAAACAGATTATCTGGTCATTTATCTCATTGCTGTTTGTGGGATCTTGCTGTGAGCGAATTGGCTGCTGCATTTCCGACATTACAACAGTGACTACACTTCAAAAATTATTTCATTGGTTGTAAAGCACTTTGGGACGTCCTGAGGTCATGAAAGGCATTACAGAAATGCAAGTCTTTTTTTTTATTAACTATGCTAATATCTCCTGAGCATACACTTAAACTGGTATTGATAACCACACCAGATGATAATGATTGGGGGCTCTTAACGCGTTACAGTTTTGAGCTCTGTATTCTGGTTGATCGAACCTATGAATCCAAATTCAAGTTACAATTCCCTCCTCCTTATACCTTTCTCTTATCCCTGCTACGCGACAATCGGCATATATCCACATTACATGGTTATACCAAAAGCTAAATACAACTCCGTACAAGTAGAAACTAATAAGAAACCTATAACTTATCAATAACTCAGGCCGCAAGCTGAATCCCCCAATAACCAACTCCTTTTCCTTTGAGCTAACGTGATCAATGTAGCTCCTTATTTTTATTATCTTATTTTTCTTTCCTGCTGCATTTAATTGCTGTTCGACCAATGAACCTGTTGCTGCAGAAGCTTGTCTTTGATTCTATAGTGATGATGAGCTTTACCTTTTACAACGTTTCCAGAGACAATGTCCTAAATTGCCATGGCCCAGGTGATATGCCTGTGGTCGTGCCCTGGTAACTCTGACTCCTGTTTAACTTGTATTGTGCAGGAACGTTCGGATCCGGGGTCCTGTCGAGCAGTGGCTGGGAAACGTGGAATCTTCCATGTTCGAGGCTGTGAAGCAGTAAGTGACCTAGAAATCGGATTGTGCCCGAAATAGTGGCGGCAGTGGGGAACGGACAACCTGCGACACTTACTATCAGTGCAGGAAACACACAATATCATGCAGACTGATTGCAACGATACGTGCGTGCAGCCAGCGCTTCCCTCGCTATTCGGGCCAGGACCTACTCCGTTAATGGTAGGGCGTTGGGGAGAGTTATAGAACAAAGAGATCTAGGAATACAGGTTCACAGCTCCTTGAAAGTGGAGTCACAGGTGGATAGGGTGGTGAAGAAGGCATTCAGCATGCTTGGTTTCATTGGTCAGAACATTGAATGCAGGAGTTGGGATGTCTTGTTGAAGTTGTACAGGGCATTGGTGAGGCCACACTTGGAATACTGTGTACAGTTCTGGTCACCCTATTATAGAAAGGATATTATTAAACTAGAAAGAGTGCAGAAAAGATTTACTAGGATGCTACCGGGACTTGATGGTTTGACTTATAGGGAGAGGTTAGACAGACTGGGACTTTTTTCCCTGGAGAGTAGGAGGTTAAGGGGTGATCTTATAGAAGTCTATAAAATAATGAGGGGCATAGATAAGGTAGATAGTCAAAATCTTTTCCCAAAGGTAGGGGAGTCTATAACGAGGGGGCATAGATTTAAGGTGAGAGGGGAGAGATACAAAAGGGTCCAGAGGGGCAATTTTTTCACTCAAAGGGTGGTGAGTGTCTGGAACGAGCTGCCAGAGGCAGTAGTAGAGGCGGTACAATTTTGTCTTTTAAAAAGCATTTGGACAGTTACATGGGTAAGATGGGTATAGAGGGATATGGGCCAAGTGCAGGCAATTGGGACTAGCTTCGTGGTATAAACTGGGCAACATGGACATGTTGGGCCGAAGGGCCTGTTTCCATGTTGTAACTTCTATGATTCTATGATTCTATTCGTTGGCTGGAAGCCTATCGGGAGTCCAGGATGCTACTTAAAGGCAGCTAGCACCTCTTAAAGGGGAGACCCATTGTGGCTGAAAAGAGTGTGTAACAATTTGATTAAGAAACAGCTGAAGGAGGGTGCGATCGGGAGTCATGAACCATGTCCAGAGGGGATATCTCTTGTCTCTCAATAGCCAGCCTGTAACTTGGCGGTCTGGTTGGAATACAAGGGGCACAGAGGACTGGTGCAGGATGGAAGAGTCAGGACTGCTGTTGGGATAGCGGGCACAGACTTGCATGATGCGATGCCTGTGGTCGCAAACCAGCTGTATGTTGAGGGAGTGGAATTGCTTTCGATTGATAAAGATGCCAGGCTGCTAATAGGCAGCACGCAAGGCAATGTGGGCACAGTCGATGGCACCCTGCACCCTGGGGTCGCCTGCCATGCAGACAAAACCTAGTGCTCTCTCGTCCTGCTTTGGTCTGTCCATAGGGAAAGTGATGTCAGTGTTTCTCCTAGTGTAGAGTGTTTCGGTGATCTCTCTGATAAATTGGTGCACTACGAACTGTGAGATGTTGCTGATGTCACCTGTTAATGGGGTAATATACACAGGAGCAGCATTGTCAGGACTGAAGGGATTTTATGCTCGTACACAGAAACAGTGTGGTCATATACTCTTCAGTCTGTTGAAAATCTTGGTGAGATCACTAAAGAATATTTAATTGTTGGAGATTGTTGTCAGTGTACCAGATAGTCTAAAACCGACTCCCACAGGGACCTCTCTCCATTACAGTTCTTCATTCTTCAAGTAACACAAACTGGAATTTCTAAAAACAAACAAATCTTCCACTGAATTGACCAATGCATTCGTCTTCATCTCAATCAAATTTCACACAAACATATCCCTGAGTTAGTTCCAGGCAGTACAATTAGTCTGTATAGTAACAGTATCCACAGTGAGCCCTGTCCATGGGCTGGGTTAACGTCCTGGCTGTCAACTGCTGATATTTCTTTTTGAACGTTAATCTAGGCATCTCCGGATAGGAATAGCCGACTGGGAATCAACAGACTTCAAAAAGTGGGTGCTGTCTCATCCAGGACAGGTGGTCCTCACTGTGGTAAGCAGAGACGGCATCTGTTAGAACAATTCATATATTTCCCTAACTCTCCACCCAGGCCATGGGTCAGCTGGTAAGTGCACTGTCTCATGTGGAACTGAAACATACAGATCAGGAAAGCACCAAATTCAGTCCCTGATTAGCTGCTCTCGGTCGGAGCTGCAGTTGGAGAATGACCGGAGGCCTTGGCACCCCGAACCAGTGATTGGGGTAGAGGTTGCCAACTCTGGTTGGACAAATTCCTGGAGGTTTCGTTACCTGGAGGTGACCTCCAGCCTCTAACCTCCCCGCCCCCACACTCCCGCCATTGCTCGCCTAAATACGTCCATCCTCGTAGTAAACTGCCTTCCCCCACCAAACAGTCTCTTCATTACCCAATTGAATGATTCTTGACTATGTCAAACTTTTTTTTTCCATTCTCCCAATATTTTTATAACTAATAAATGAAAGAGTTCAAAGAAAATAAAAACATTTTTTAATGCCCCTGTGATTTTTCTCCTGGGTTTTGCTCATAGAAGTGTCCTACAGATTAATCTTCAGTTCCTGGAGTCTCCAGCACAATCCTGGAGGGTTGGCAACACTAGATTGGGACGGTTTCTACTCCTGCCCACTGCCTCCTGCTGGAACGTCTGCTTGTGAACCTACAGATCAACACTTGAAGCTCTGCGGGCCATTTTTTAATTCATTCTTGGGATGTCACTGGCAAGGCCAGCTTTTATTGCCCATCCCTAGATGCCCTTGAGAAGGTGGTGGTGAGCCGCCTTCTTGAACCGCTGCAGTCCAAGTGGTGAAGGTTCTCCCACAGTGCTGTTCGGTAGGGAGTTCCAGGATTTTGACCCAGTGATGATGAAGGAACGGTGATATATTTCCAAGTCAGGATGGTGTGTGACTTGGAGGGGAATGTACAAGTGGTGTTGTTCCCATGTGCCTGCTGCTCTTGTTCTTCTAGGTGGTAGAGGTCGCGGGTTTGGGAGGTGCTGTCGAAGAAGCCTTGGTGAGTAGCTGCAGTGCATCCTGTAGATGGTACACACTGCAGCCACTGTGCGCCGGTGGTGGAAGGAGTGAATGTTTAAGGTGGTGGATGGGGTGTCAGTCAAGTGGGCTGCTTTGTCCTGGATGATTTCTTGAGTGTTGTTGGAGCTGCACTCGTCCAGGCAAGTGGAGAGTATTCCATCAGGAACTCCTGCAGCAATGTCTTGGGGCTGAGATTATTGGCCTCCAACAACTACTACCATCTTCCTTTGTACTAGGTATGACTCCAGCCACTGGAGAGTTTTCCCCCTGATTCCCATTGACTTCAGTTTTACTGGGGCTGCTTGATGCCACACTTGGTCAAATGCTGCCTTGATGCCAAGGGCAGTCACTCTCACCTCAGCTCTGAAATTCAGCTCTTTTATCCATCTTTGGACCAAGGTCTGGAGCCGAGTGGTTCTGGCGGAAACCAAACTGAGCATCGGTGAGCAGGTTATTGGTAAGTGCCGCTTTGAGGATGGGGATGTTTACAGAGCCTCCTCCTCCCGTTGGTTGTTTAATTGTCCACCACCATTTACGACTGGATGTGGCAGGACTGCAGAGCTTTGATCCGATCCGTTGGTTGTGGAATCGCTTAGCTCTGTCTATAGCATGTTGCTTCCGCTGTTTAGCATGCATGTAGTCCCGTGTTGTAGCTTCATCAGGTTGGCACCTCATTTTTAGGTACGCCTGGTGCTGCTCTTGGCATGCTCTTTTACACTCCTCATTATACCAGGGTTGATCCCCTGGCTTGTTGGTAATAATAGAATGAGGAATATGCCAGGCTATGAGGTTACAGATTGTGCTGGCATACAGTTCTGCTGTTGCTGATGGCCCACAGCACCTCATGGATGCCCAGTTTTGAGCTGCTGGATCTGTTCTGAATCTATCCCATTTAGCACGGTGATAGTGCCACACATCACATTGGACGGTGTCCTCAGTGTGAAGACAGGACTTCGTCTCCACAAGGAATGTGCGGTGGTCACTCCTACCAATACTGTCATGGTCAGATGCATCTGCGACAGGTAGATTGGTGAGGACGAGGTCAAGTAGGTTTTTCCCTCATGTTGGTTCACTCACCACCTGCCACTGGCCCAGTCTGGCAGCTATGCCCTTCAGGACTCGGTCAGTAGTGGTGCTACTGAGCCACTCTTGGTGATGGACATTGAAGTCCCCCACCCAGAGTACGTTTTGTGCCCTTGCTACCCTCAGTGCTTCCTCCAAGTGGTGCTCAACATGGAGGAGGACTGATTCATCAGCTGAGGGAGGATGGTAGGTGGTAATCAGCAGGAGGTTTCCTTGCCCATGTTTGACCTGATGCCATGAGATTTCATGGGGTCCAGAGTCAATCTTGAGGACTCCCAGGGCCACTCCCTCCTGACTGTATATCACTGTACCGCCACCTCTGGTGGGTCTGTCCTGCCGTGGAATAGGATGTACCCAGGGATGGCGGGCTTCATCGAGCAGTGCTGGAAAAACAGGATCTAATAATTCACGGGTCAGCTGTGGCTCAGTGGTAGCACAGCTTCTCGTAGAGACATTTCCTCATTGCTTCAATGATGCCTTGAGTCAATTATTTGAGCAACTTTAATTTAAATGCAATTGATTTAAGTCAGTGTTTGAGACTTTGACAATTAGATTACTAACTGGTGTCATCAGTACTAATAACTTCCAATCCCACAGTGTTTAAACGCTGGGTTAAATGCTCCAAAGTCTTTACAACTGCTGACAGACATGATGGGCCCTCGCTGCATCATAGCAGAATACCCTGTCAGATCTGCCTGGTGTACCTATTCACACACCAAGAGGGATATTCAGTAAGTGGAAAAGTAAGAAACATCACTTAAAGAGGAAACATATTCCACTGAGTTGGCATTAAAGCTGCGAAGCTTTAATGCTTTTATCAGGGGACCTGAACCCCCAGGGTCAGCGATCATGGCACTCGCTGGGCTGACCCCACCGAAGTATGTGGGATCAGGGGGAAGGTGACCCAATTTAAATACCCCTGGTAACCACAGCTTGGGTGCCCAGAGGTTGGAAAGTCAGCTGTCCATTACCATCCACCAATCACCAGGCCTGGATCCTAGGGGTGGGGCCCACAGCCACCAATCACCAGGCCTGGATCCCAGGGGTGGGGCCCACATCCCCCAATCATCAGGCCTGGATCCTGGGGGTGGGGCCCACATCCCCCAATCATCAGGCCTGGATCGTGGGGGTGAGGCCCACAGTCACCAATCATCAGGCCTGGATCGTGGGGGTGAGGCCCACAGTCACCAATCATCAGGCCTGGATCCTGGGGGTGAGGCCCACATCCCCCAATCAGCAGGCCTGGATCCTGGGGCGGGGCCCACAGTCACCAATCATCAGGCCTGGATCCTGGGGGTGAGGCCCACAGTCACCAATCATCAGGCCTGGATCGTGGGGGTGGGGCCCACATCGCCCAATCATCAGGCCTGGATCGTGGGGGTGAGGCCCACATCGCCCAATCATCAGGCCTGGATCCTGGGGGTGGGGCCCACAGTCACCAATCATCAGGCCTGGATCGTGGGGGTGAGGCCCACAGTCACCAATCATCAGGCCTGGATCATAGGGGTGGGGCCCACAGTCACCAATCATCAGGCCTGGATCATAGGGGTGGGGCCCACAGTCACCAATCATCAGGCCTGGATCCTGGGGGTGGGGCCCACAGTCACCAATCATCAGGCCTGGATCGTGGGGGTGAGGCCCACAGTCACCAATCATCAGGCCTGGATCATAGGGGTGGGGCCCACAGTCACCAATCATCAGGCCTGGATCCTGGGGGTGGGGCCCACAGTCACCAATCATCAGGCCTGGATCATAGGGGTGGGGCCCACAGTCACCAATCATCAGGCCTGGATCCTGGGGGTGGGGCCCACAGTCACCAATCATCAGGCCTGGATCATAGGGGTGAGGCCCACAGTCACCAATCATCAGGCCTGGATCATAGGGGTGGGGCCCACAGTCACCAATCATCAGGCCTGGATCCTGGGGGTGGGGCCCACAGTCACCAATCATCAGGCCTGGATCGTGGGGGTGAGGCCCACATCCCCCAATCAGCAGGCCTGGATCGTGGGGTGAGGCCCACATCCCCCAATCACCAGGACTGGATCCTGGGGTGGGGCCCACAGCCACCAATCGCCAGGCCGAGTTTGCAGCCCCTCTGCGTATTCCCGCTGGAGTTACAGTGCACTGGAAGGGTGAAGGATTTCTCGACCCGTGTATTTCAGCACGAGGCTGTCTTCCTGGAAACGCTTTACCTGGAGCCTCGGTTCCACAGTACTAGCCCATCATAAAGCAGTTGTTGTGATGTTGGTTCAGGAACCATGAACCACATCCTTGTGCATCGTTACCTTGAATCAAGCCACCCTGTTGCCAGCTGGCATCAAGCGCCATGCACCAGTGCCATTTGGTAGCAAGTGGCATCCTGCATGTGCCAGTCCCTACATTGATCTTTTACACCTACCTGAGAGGGCAGGCAGGGCCTCGGTTTAACACTTCATCTGAAAGACAGCACCCCTGACAGTGCAGCACTCCCAGTCGTGCCAGGCTAGATTAATTAGTGTTCAAATCTCTGGAGTGGGACTTGAAAACACAACCTCCTGACTCAGAGGCAAGTGTGTTACCCATTGGCACCTGAGAACGGACACAGGAGGACCGCCTTACTTTACATTGGGAAATCACGGCCCCATAACGTCGTGGGTGACATTTTGGGTCCTCGGGATCCCAACCCGATTTTTACCCCCGCTCGCTGGCCCTGACATCGCTCCCGTCGCTTTCAGGCGGGAGACTGGCCTGCTTCATTCAAATGAGGCCTGAGAGTTTGTTTCTCCTGGAAACAACTCCATTGTCTCAAACTGATGATGTATGTGAGAAACACAGTTCTGCCAACCGCTTCATCTTGTCCTGCTACAACTTGCATTTATATAGCACCTTCTGGAAGGCAGACTGTTAAACACTCTGGTGAGATAGAATCATAGAATCATACAGCACAGAAGGAGGCCATTTGGCCCATCGTGCCTGTGCCGGCTCTTTGAAAGAGCTGTCCAATTAGTCCCACTCCCCTGCCCTTTCCCTATAGCCTTGCAAATTTTTCCTTTTTCAGAATTTATCCAATTCCCTTTTGAAAGTTATTATTGAATCTGCTTCCACCACCCTTTCAGGCATTGCATTCCAGATCATAACAACTCACTGAGTAAAATCATTTATCCTTGTCTCCCCACTGGCTTTTTTGACAATTATCTTAAACCTGTGTCCTCTGGTTATCAACCCTCCTGCCAGTGGAAACAGATGAAGTTAATTAGAATCATAGAATTATAGTCAGAAGTCATGCCTGTACCGGCTCTTTAAACGAGCTGTCCAATTTAGTCCCACCCCATAAACCTGAAAATTAAACCTCTTCAAGTACATGTCCAATTGCCTTTTGAAAGTTCCTATGGAATCTGCTTCCACTACTCTTTTAGGTAGTGCGATCCAGATCTTAATAACCTTCTGTGTGAAAACAACTCTCCTCATTTCCCCTCTAGTTCTTTTGCCAATTATTTTAAATCTATGACCTCTGGTCACCGATCCAGTTGCTGGAGGGAACAGTTTCTCCTTACTTGCTCTATCAAAACCGCTCATGATTTTGAACACCTCTATCACATCTCCGCCTAACCTTCTCTACTCTAAGGAGAGCAAATGCAGCTTCTCCTTTCTCTCCACATAACTGAAATCCCTCATCCTTGGTATCATCCTGGTAAACCTCCTCTGTAGCCTCTTCAAGGCCTTGACATCCTTCCTAAAGTGTGGTGCCCGGAATTGTACACAATACTCCAGCTGAGGCCTAACCAGTGATTTGTAAAGGTTTAGCAGGACTTCCTTGTTTTTGTATTCAATGCTCCTATTGACAAAGCCAAATATCCCATAGGCTTTCTTAACTGCCTTATCAACTTGCCCTGCCACCTTCAAAGATTTGTGAATATGCATCCCCAGGTCCCTCTGCTCTTGCACCCCCTCAAAATATTACCATTTAGATTATACTGCCTCTCCATGTTGTTTCTCCCAAAGTGCATCACTTCACACTATTCCACATTAAATTGCATTTGCCATGTGTCTGCCCATTTCACCAGTCTGCCTACGTCCTCCTGAAATCTGCTACTATCCTTCTCACTATTTACTATGTTGCCAAGTTTTGTATCATCCATAAACTTCAAAATTGTACTCCCTATACCCAAATCCAGATCATTTATATATAACAAGAAAAGCAATGCTCCTAATACTGACCTGTGGGGGACCCGACTGCATACTTCTTTCCAGTCAGAAAAACATCCGTTCATCACTACTCTCTGCCTCCTATCCCGTGGCCAATTATGAACCCAAGTTATCACCGTCCCTTTAATACAATGTACTTCTATTTTCCGAATAAGTCTATTATGTGGTACTTTATCAAATGCCTTTTGAAAGTCCACATATACAACATCGACTGCACTACGGTCATCAGCCCTCCCTGTTACTTCATCAAAGAACTCAATCAGGTTAGTCAGCTATAATTTGCCTTTAACAAATCCGTGCTGACTGTTCCTCATTAACCCATGCTTCTCCAAGTGAGAATGAATTTTGTCCTTAACAATGGTCTCTAATAGTTTTCCCACCACTGATGTTAAACTGACTGACCTGTAGTTACCGGGTTTATCCCTCTCCCCTTTTTGAATAGGGGTGTAACATTTGCAATCCTCCAGTCCTCTGGCACCACTCCCATATCCAAGGAGGATTGAAAGATTGTGGTCAGAGCTTCTGCTATCTCCACCCTTGCTTCCCTCAGCAACCAAGGATGCATCCCATCTGGACCGGGTGACTTGTTGACTTTGAGTGATGCCATCCTATTTAGCACCTCCTTTCTATCTATTTTTATCCTATCCAATATCTCTACTCCCCTCTCCTCTACTGTGACATTAACTTCAATCTCTTCTTTTGTGAAGACAGGTGCAAAGTACTCAATCAGTACCTCGGTCATGCCCTCTGCCTCCACAAGAAGATTTTCTTCTTTGTTCCTAATCGGCCCTACCATTCCTTTAACCATCCTTTTACTTTTTATATGTTCATAAGAGATTTTTGGGTTCCCTTTTATGTTTCCTGCTAATCTTTTCTCATATTCTCCCATTGCCCTTATTATATCTTTCTTCAGTTTCCCCTTGTACTCTTTGTATTCTGCCTGGTTTTCGACTGTATTCCATAACTGACTTTTGTCATAAACCTTTTTCTGTTTTATTTTATCCTCTATTTCCTTCGTCATCCAGAGAGCTCCAGCTTTGGATGCTCTATCTTTCCTCCTGATGGAATTATGCTGGGTTTGTACCTGAACTATCTCTGCCTTGAAGGCCTGCCATTGCTCATTTACTTTTTTCTTGGCCAATCTTTCTTTCCAGTCCACCTGTGCAAGATCCCTTCTCAAATCACTGAAATTGTCTCCCTTCCAGTTGGGTAATTTCACCTTTGATTTTTCTTTCTCGCTTTCTGTAACTACTTTAAACCTCATTATATTATGATCACTATTACCCAGATGTTCTCCCACTGAAACACACTCCACTTGCCCGACTTAACTCCACAGAACTAGATCCAGCACTGCTTCCTTCCTCGTTGGGCTACAAACATACTGATTAAGAAAGTTCTTTTTTTTTATTCGTTCATGGGATGTGGGCGTGGCTGGCGAGGCCACATTTATTGTCCATCCCTAATTCCCCTTGAGAAGGTGGTGGTGAGCCGCCTTCTTGAACCACTGCAGTCCGTGTGGTGAAGGTTCTCCCACAGTGCTGTTTGGAAGGGAGTTCCAGGATTTTGACCCAGCGACGATGAAGGAACGGCGCTATATTTCCAAGTCGAGATGGTGTGTGACTTGGAGGGGAACGTGCAGGTGGTGTTGTTCCCATGTGCCTGCTGCCCTTGTCCTTCTAGGTGGTAGAGGTCGTGGGTTTGGGAGGTGCTGTCGAAGAAGCCTTGGTGAGTTGCTGCAGCGCATCCTGTGGATGGTACACACTGCAGCCACAGTGCACCGGTGGCGAAGGGAGTGAATGTTTAGGGTGGTGGATGGGGTGCCAATCAAGCGGGCTGCTTTGTCCTGCATGGTGTCGAGCATCTTGAGTGTTGTTGGTGCTGCACTCATCCAGGTAAGTGAAGAGTATTCCATCACACTCATGGCTTGTGCCTTGTAGATGGTGGAAAGGTTTTGGGGAGTCAGGAGGTGAGTCACTCGCCACAGAATATTCAGCCTCTGACCTGCTCTTGTAGTCACAGTATTTATTTGGCTCGTCCAGTTAAGTTTCTGGTCAATGGTGACCTCCAGGATGTTGATGGTGGGAGATTCGGTGATGGTAATGCCGTTGAATGTCAAGGGGAAGTGGTTAGATTCTCTCTTGTTGGAGATGGCCATTGCCTGGCTGTTGTCTGGCGCAAATGTTACTTGCCACTTATGAGCCCAAGCCTGGATGTTGTCCAGGTCTTGCTGCATGCGGGCACGGACTGCTTCATTACCTGACAGGTTGCGAATGGAACTGAACACTGTGCAATCATCAGCGAACATCCCCACTTCTAACCTTATGATGGAGGGAAGGTCATTGATGAAGCAGCTGAACATGGTTGGGCCTAGGACACTGCCCTGAGGAACTCCTGCAGCAATGTCCTGGGGCTGAGATGATTGGCCTCCAACAACCACTACCATCTTCCTTTGTGCTAGGTATGACTCCAGCCACTGGAGAGTTTTCCCCCTAATTCCGATTGACTTCAATTTTACCAGGGCTCCTTGGTGCCACACTCGGTCAAATGCTGCCTTGATGTCAAGGGCAGTTACTCTCACCTCACCTCTGGAATTCAGCTCTTTAGTCCATGTTTGGACCAAGGCTGTAATGAGGTCTGGAGTCGAGTGGTTCTGGCAGAACCCAAACTGAGCATCGGTGAGCAGGTTATTGGTGAGTAAGTGCCGCTTGATAGCACTGTCGACGACACCTTCCATCACTTTGCTGATGATTGACAGTAGACTGATGGGGCGGTAATTGGCCGGATTGGATTTGTCCTGCTTTTTGTGGACAGGACATACCTGTGCAATTTTCCATATTGTCGGGTAGATGCCAGTGTTGTAGCTGTACTGGAACAGCTTGGCTAGAGGCGCAGCTAGTTCTGGAGCAGATGTCTTCAGCACTACAGCCGAGATGTTGTCGGGGCCCATAGCCTTTGTTGTATCCAGTGCACTCAGCCGTTTCTTGATATCACGTGGAGTGAATCGAATTGGCTGAAGACTGGCTTCTGTGATGGTGGGGATATCGGGAGGAGGCCGAGTTGGATCATTTACTCGGCACTTCTGGCTGAAGATGGTTGCAAACGCTTCAGCCTTTTCCACCTCTCACCATCCCCCCCCCCCCCCCCCCCCGACCACAGCCATGGAATCTCCTGAGAGAGGCAAAAATTCAGAGAATTCAGGGCCAATAAGGGAAAAAATACACTGGAAAATTCCTTTCTGACCCCAACAGGCGATGGAGATCACATGGACCAAGTCTTATCTACTAAGACTATCTGATGCGATCTCTGCCCCAGTCAAATACCAGTCCAGTTCCCTCTTGAAGGCAGAGAGTCAGCAGCTGGCAGTGTATTCCAGAGGCTCACTACTCTAGGAAAAGAAGAGCCGCCTAACATCCAGTCTGTTCCTACTCTTCCATAGTTTAAACTCGTGTCCCCTGGTCCTCCCCGATCTGTTGAACTGGAGTAATCTATCACTAGGGATGCTATCCAGCCCTTTAATTATTTTATAGACCTCTATCAGGTCACTTCTAAGTCTATGCTGTTTTAACGTAAATAGACCAAGGTCCTTGAGCCTATCTGAGTAACTGAGGTTCTTTTAAGCTAAGAATCATTCTTGTAAAAAATGATTCGAGAAAAACAGTCGTTGAGACAAAGAAGGAGATTTTAGGAGGAGTAACTGAAAGGTTGGTCAAAGAGGTGGTTTTTAAGGAGGATCTTAAAGGTGGCGAGGGAGGTGGAGTGGGTCTAGGAAGGGAATTCCAAAGCACGGTACAGCTACCAATGGTGGGGTAACGAGAGGAGGGAATGCGCAAGAGGCCCGAGTCAGAGGAACAGAGAGTATTGGAGGGCGGGGGGAGGGTAGATGCAGCACTGGAGGAGGTTACAGAGATGGGAATTATGATGCAATAAAGCGATTATAAAATGAGGATGAGAATTTTAAATTTGAGGTGTTAGGGGACTGGCATCCCATGCAGATCAGCAAGCACTGGGTTGGTTGTGAGCAGGACTTGGGGCGGGATACAGACAGCAGAGTTTTGGATGAGCTGAAGTTTACGGAGGATGGAAGATGGGAGGCTGGCCGGGAGAGCGTTGGAATAGTCAAGTCTGGAGATCACAAAGGCATGGATGAGGGTTTCAGCAGCTGGGGCAGAGGCGGGCGTTAAAATGGAGGTGGATGTAGGCGGTCTTTGTGATGGAGGATATGGGTTTGGAAACTCAGCTTGGGGTTGAACAGTGACCGCCCTGTAATTCTTTGGATGAGCAGTGCTTTGGGAGGTGATGAGGTACCATATAAATGCAGGTTCATTCTGGTGTTTGAATTAGATTCATACACAAACCCAGAAGTGATGGATTATGTCGGAATAGCCTGCATTGCCCAGGCAGCCACGTTTTCAGTGCTGAAAGGTGCTGCACTGACACCACCAACATGTCAAAGAGGTGCTGGAGGCTCAGAGCCACTGACTTTTCTCTGTCTGCAGAGCTGGAGAAACCCAGAAGCTGTAACAGTCACCCTGGAAAAATGTGAAAGACTGCTGCAGTACATCTTTAAGTAGACCAGTAGGCCATCAATGTTTGTACATATGAGTTATTGGCTGACAGTTTCTAACAATGGGAGTACTATTAGATACACTATGATTTATAGGCCCCATACTTTGATTCAGACTTTACCTCTCTTCCATGCATTGTGTAGAGTGTCCAATGACTTTATAAAATAAAACACTTTTTAAATAACTTTTATTTTCATGTTTGTTTCATTGTCATTCATACGCCTTGGGCCTGCTGTTCTCGGCACAGCCACACCCATCATCCTTGGCTCAGGAGGGTAGAATGGTCCAGGCAGGAAATCTCCTCAGTGTGATTTGCACCATAGTGGCCCCTTTAAGAAAAGTTGGAAAATTCTGTGAACGAATGCCACAATTCCAGTGGTTTCATCTTGTTAATTTGGGTCTTTCACCTGTCCTCAAATTGATTAACTTCATGAAATAGGATCATAGAATCAAAGAATCTTACAGCACAGGAGGAGGCCATTCCGCCCATCGTGCCTGTGCCGGCTCTTTGAAAGAGCCATCCAATTAGTCCCATTCCCCTGCTCTTTCCCCAGAGCCCTGCAAATGTTTCCCCTCCAAGTGTTTATCCAATTCCCTTTTGAAAGTTATGAATCTGCTTCCACCGCCCTTTCAGGCAGTGCATTCCCGATCATAATAGGATAGGATCACCAACAAAGACTTTAGCTTTCTCCGGGGTTGGGATTTTGTGTTTAACAGAAAAAAAAATCTTCCAGGCTTGGTGATACCTGTTCTTTTTGTCCGTTTGTGCAGAGTCAGATAATGTTCAATAGGGACTGCATGAACTGTTTCAATAGAACCAGGCCGCACGCCCAGCTGCAGGATGTCCACCTGGAGCTGATGAACAGGCTCAATGGGCTAGCAGAGCTCGTGTGTGAGCACCTGCGGGCTTCCCAGGAAACAGTGCTGGAGGCTCTGCTGACCATCTATGTGCACTGCCGCGATGTGCTGAGTGACCTGATCGGCAAGGACGTGTTCAGAGCGGATGATTTCGAGTGGAGCAGGTATTAACTGGTCTCAGACGATCACTGGGAAGCATCGATCCAGCTGGATACATTGATGTTGGGGGGGTGGAGGGGGGAGGGGCAAGAATCTTCTGTCCTGCCCTTGCCAGTGGAGCGTGAGCCAGTGACCTCTGCTTTCAACCCCCATCCTGGGTTCAGGTGGGGACCATATAATTTAAAGGCTCTCATAGCACCACCCATGGATCATGGGCGCCTATCAGTTAGGTGAGGTCAGGAGGGGGGGCACTGGGCAGCTAGCACCATGGGCTAAGGAACCTTGCACTGCCTTAATTGTTTGCTGTCAATAATGGAACAGGCATTTTTGGTTGGGGAGGGAGCCCAGCATTTGTCAACTCTGGTCGGATATATTCCTGGAGGTTTCATCACATGATCACCCGCCTCCCACTCTCTCATCATTGGTCACCCAACACATCCATCTTCACAGTGCCCCCCCCCCAACTCTCCCGCCATCGGTCACCCAATACGTCCATCCTCACAGTGCCCCCCCCCCCAACTCTCCCGCCATCGGTCACCCAACACGTCCATCCTCACAGTGCCCCCCCCCACTCTCCCACCATCGGTCACCCAACACGTCCATCCTCACAGTGCCCCCCCCCACTCTCCCGCCATCGGTCACCCAACACGTCCATCCTCACAGTCCCCCCCCACTCACCCGCCATTGGTTACCCAACACATCCATCCTCACAGTGCCCCACCCCCCACTCTCCCACCATTGGTCACCCAACACATCCATCCTCACAGTGCCCCCCCACTCTCCCGCCATTGGTCACCCAACACATCCATCCTCACAGTGCCCCCCCCCCCCCGCCATCGGTCACCCAACACATCCATCTTCACAGTGCCCCACCCCCCACTCTCCCGCCATTGGTCACCCAACACATCCATCTTCACAGTGCCCCACCCCCCACTCTCCCGCCATTGGTCACCCAACACGTCCATCCTCACAGTGCCCCCCCCCACTCTCCCGCCATTGGTCACCCAACACGTCCATCCTCACAGTGCCCCCCCACTCTCCCGCCATTGGTCACCCAACACATCCATCCTTACAGTGCCCCCCCACTCTCCCGCCATTGGTCACCCAACACATCCATCCTTACAGTGCCCCACCCCCCACTCTCCCACCATTGGTCACCCAACACATCCATCCTTACAGTGCCCCACCACTCTCCCGCCATTGGTCACCCAACACATCCATCCTTACAGTGCCCCACCCCCCACTCTCCCACCATTGGTCACCCAACACATCCATCCTCACAGTGCCCCCCCACTCTCCCACCATTGGTCACCCAACACATCCATCCTCACAGTGCCCCACCACTCTCCCGCCATTGGTCACCCAACACATCCATCCTTACAGTGCCCCACCCCCCACTCTCCCGCCATTGGTCACCCAACACGTCCATCCTCACAGTGCCCCCCCACTCTCCCACCATTGGTCACCCAACACATCCATCCTTACAGTGCCCCCCCACTCTCCCGCCATTGGTCACCCAACACATCCATCCTCACAGTGCCCCCCCACTCTCCCACCATTGGTCACACAACACATCCATCCTTACAGTGCCCCCCCACTCTCCCGCCATTGGTCACCCAACACATCCATCCTTACAGTGCCCCCCCACTCTCCCGCCATTGGTCACCCAACACATCCATCCTTACAGTGACCCACCCCCCACTCTCCCGCCATTGGTCACCCAACACATCCATCCTCACAGTGCCCCCCCACTCTCCCACCATTGGTCACCCACCACGTCCATCCTCACAGTGACCCCCCACTCTCCCGCCATCGGTCACCCAACACGTCCATCCTCACAGTGACCCCCCACTCTCCCGCCATTGGTACCCAACATGTCCATCCTCGTACCTGGGCTGAGAAAAGCCCTGGTGTGGGAATTCCTTCCAGTCGGCCCGGCCTCAGGCCCCTGCGTGGATCGGGATGAGATAGGATTCAGAGCAGAGACCCGGGATCCCTCCAGGAATCCCTCCTCCCCCAGGCCCCCTATGTCTGACTTGGCCCTCAGGAGGAGCCCATCGTCTTGACATGGTGCCCACCCAATATAGAAGTCTGTAGTGAGACTGGCGATGGGCTGATGTGAACAGTGAATATTATATGGATGCTGCAGGTCCTAGATGCAAGTGTGACTACAGTGAAGGGGGAACAATGTGCCCGGCACAGGTCGGAGGCATGAAATTCCTCAGAGCTGCTCCCGATCCCATGCCCCTACTTTGCAGCATTCTGGCGAAGGAATGTGGCTGGAGCGAGGAATGTCCCGGCTATAATCACCAGTTGGGTTACCGGAAAAGACAAATTCCAATTTATTACTTGGGATTCTGTGACTTTTACCGGTATTCAGGGGGTCAGATTCCGTCCCTTTGTAAATTATTCCTCTTGGTCTATGATGACTGAATTAGTTGGATTTTGCTTTTATCACTGGGATTTATTACATTTTCTGGAAATTTGCCTGATGTTTTAGAGATCATATTCCACAATTCTGTTCATTTTATTGGAAAAGCTGCAAATTAGTGACCCTGTTCATGATTTAGATAGTGACTGTTTGCATTTTTAGATGGTTCAGGTTGGGGCAGTGGTGATGTTCCCTGCAATTGCTAATTCAGGATCCTCTGGAATCCCCGGCAGTCTTGATCCAGCATAATGTGTGGAGTATCAGCAGTATACAATAGTATTACTAGAAGTCACAGGATTTAATCCTCAATCAATTACTGGAATGTACCACTGATACACACATAGAGAGAGAGAGAAAATGCACAGTGCTATGTTGTATGTATATACACATACAGATGTACATAACATGTACATATATAGAGAGAACATGCACAGTGTGTTCATGTATGTGCATATTTCGCTGTATGTGTGTTTTTATGTATGTTATTCTGGATGATGTACAAAGGTAATCTGTCAGGCTGTGAACAGCGTTATGAATTAAAAGTGAGCGTGACTTTGTATCCATGCAGAGGCAGAGCAGTACCAGCCACAGTCTAGTGAAGCAGCCCCAAGCACACCGGGTGCATTCCTAAGATGCGTTGTGACTGCACATCGGTCTTGGGGTCATTGTCATCCTATAAAAGTGTTTTGTTTTTGAAACCCGTGAAGGAGCACTGACAGAAAGTCTCCGTTTCAGGCAGTTGCGTTATGAGTGGAACGTGCAGAACAACTCTTGCTATGTGGTGCAGGCCAACAGCATCTTCACCTACGGCTACGAGTATCTTGGCTGCTCGCCCCGATTAGTAATCACGCCACTCACTGACCGCTGCTGGCTGACTCTGACTGGAGCCCTGCACCTGAACCTCGGCGGCTCGCCTG
This sequence comes from Heptranchias perlo, assembly GCF_035084215.1. Taxonomy (NCBI): domain Eukaryota; kingdom Metazoa; phylum Chordata; class Chondrichthyes; order Hexanchiformes; family Hexanchidae; genus Heptranchias; species Heptranchias perlo. Next base: position 136,906,490 of record NC_090329.1, read on the forward strand.
CAGGACCAACAGGGACAGGCAAAACAGAAACGGTCAAAGATCTTGCTAAAGTAAGTGTTCCCAGCATGATGCAGTGATTAGAATGTTATCTTTCCCATAACCCTGACTCCTTGCTCAGATCTTATGCCTTGATATTCGACTCTTTGAATACTAGTACCAAACTCCTTTTGTCTGCTATTTTAACGGAGATTTTAACTCAGTAAAACTAAACAGAGATCAAAACATAGATCGATAACAAATGTGAATCGTTAGGAAATGGAAAAAGCCATTACGCCCAACAAGCCTGCTTCTTTTCAGAGACTGACCGCTACTACCCATTTTATTCAGACTCAACTATTCCAATGCTCTCCAGGCCGGCCTCCCACTTTGCACCCTCCTTAATCTTGAGCTCATCCAAAATTCTGCTGCCCGTATCCTAACTCGCACCAAGTCCTGTTCACCCATCACCCCTGTGCTCGCTGACCTACATTGGCTCCCGGTCCGGGAACGCCTCGATTTTAAAATTCTCATCCTTGTGTTCAAATCCCTCCATGGCCTCGCCCCCTCCCTATCTCTGTAACCTCTTCCAGCCCTACACCCCTCCAAGATTTCTGCGCTCCTCCAATTCTTGCCTCTTGCGCATTCCCGATTTTCGTCGCCCCACCATTGGCGGCCATGCCTTCAGCTGCCAAGGCCCTAAGTTCTGGAATTCCTTCTCCAAACCTCTCCACCTCTCCACTTCTCCTCCTTTAAAACGCCCCTTAAAACCTACCTCTTTGATCAAGCTTTTGGTCACCTGTCCTAATATCACCTTATGTGGCTCGGTGACAAATTTTATTTGATAATCGTTCCTGTGAAGTGCCTTGAGACGTTTCACTATGTTAAAGGCACTATATAAATGTGAGTTGTTGTTGTTGTTGTTGTTGTTGTTGTTGTTGCCACCTCTCTCAATCCCTTCTTTCTTCAGAATTTCTAATTGTCCTTTCATCCCATTTATCCTGTGCGTTTCAGTGTCCTTCCCTGGTGACAACTCGATTACCCTCTGGGTGAAAATGTTGCCCTAATTTCCCTTTTCTCTCCTCACTTCCTCATTTAGTGTCGCCCTATCACCACAGTGTATAATGTGCTTGGACTACCTCTGTCGTTTCCCTTCATAGTCTCAAAAATTTAAATGATGTCACATCACTTTATGTCAGAAATAGGTGCCAATGATATATTGATGCGATATTATTTAATTAGCCTGACAAGAGTGTGACTGGCTTCCCTCATCAATTAGCAGCAGGCATTCATTTACCAAGCAAATGAGTTAGGTGGATGAGCAGCCTCTGGCAGGAACTGAGAGACAGTGGCCCGGCTTCAGCCTCTTGTAGAGCTAATGAAGCGAGGAAGAAACTGCTGACGACGTGGTTTAGGGATTAGAGCGCTAATGAGGCTGTTAGGCTTCGCATGGTATGTGACAAGATTAGAACAGGCATCCCTCCACCACTTCTAGCCACCAAATTCTCTCCATCCCACTTTTTCTGGAGCTGATTGTAATGTCGGGTACGTCCTGATTTTGGACACGGACATCCTGCGAAATCATGTCAGAACTTAGTTTCAGACCAATCACCTCGGAATTGTGGTCTTGCTTCGTTGTCTGGGAGAGTCTGGGCGGGGCATTTACCGCTCCCATCGGAAGCAGGTGGGAGCTCTATTAGTATATGTGGAAGGGTGCCAGGGAAGGAAGCTGCTCCAGCACTCAGCCTGTGCATGTGCCGGTCACCAAGTCCCCAGCCCATCCTGGAAACCTGGTGGGAAGAAAGCATGGGGAGGTCCTTAACATGGGAGCGCCTCTAAAAGGCCTGCAGCTTTTCACGGTCAATGCCTCCTGGGCCCTTGTTAATTTTTAAAATTTTGTTTTATCAGCTGGTGCTTAAGACTTATCATCAAGATTGCGGCCCATGGAATAAAGGGGGCAGTAGCAGAATTGACTAAGTGACAGGAAACAGAGAGTAATGGTGAACGGTTGTTTTTCGGACTGGAGGGAGGTGTATGGTGGTGTTCCCCAGGGGTTGGTCCTGGGACCACTGCTTTTCTTGATATATATTAATGACTTGGACTTGGGTGTACAGGGCACAATTTCAAAATTTGCAGATGACACAAAACTTGGAAGGGTAGTAAACAGTGAGGAGGATAGTGATAGACTTCAAGAGGACATAGACAGGCTGGTGGAATGGGCGGACATGCGGCAGATGAAATTTAACGCAGAAAAATGCGAAGTGATATACTTTGGTAGATATGCTCCTCCTGCACTATGTGGGAAGTCATGGACACTACCGGTGTCCCTGGCGACCAATGGGTGGATTCATTGTGGAGCATCCGTGATGCTGAGATTATCGTGGATAGCACGTTCAGTGAGGTGGTCACACCGCAGGTAAAGATTACGCAGGCAGAAAGGAAACGGGTGACCGCCAGGCAGAGTAAAAGGACAAGGCAGGTAGAGCAGGAGTCCCCTGGGGCCATCTCCTTCTCAAACAGATAGACCGCTTTGGATACTGTTGGGGGAGATGGCTTATCAGGGGAATGCAGCAAGAGCCAAGACCGTGGCACCACGAGTGGCTCTGCTGCACAGGAGCGGAGGAAAAAGAATGGGAGAGCAATAGTGATAGGGGATTCCATCGTAAGGGGAACAGATAGGCGTTTCTGCGGCCACAGACGTGACTCCAGGATGGTATGTTGCCTCCCTGGTGCTAGGGTCAAGGGGTAACCAAGAAGATAGATGAGGGCTGTGCAGTAGACGTGGTCTACATGGACTTCAGCAAAGCCTTTGACAAGGTACTGCATGGTAGGTTGTTACATAAGGTTAAATCTCACGGGATCCAAGGTGAGGTAGCCAATTGGATACAAAATTGGCTTGACGACAGAAGACAGAGGGTGGTTGTAGAGGGTTGTTTTTCAAACTGGATGCCTGTGTCCAGCGGTGTGCCTCAGGGATCGGTGCTGGGTCCGCTTTTATTTGTTATTTATATTAATGATTTGGATGAGAATTTAGGAGGCATGGTTGGTAAGTTTGCAGATGACACCAAGATTGGTGGCATTGTGGACAGTGAAGAAGGTTATCTAGGATTGCAACGGGATCTTGATAAATTGGGCCAGTGGGCCGATGAATGGCAGATGGAGTTTAATTTAGATAAATGTGAGGTGATGCATTTTGGTAGATCGAATCGGGCCAGGACCTACTCCGTTAATGGTAGGGCGTTGGGGAGAGTTATAGAACAAAGAGATCTAGGAGTACAGGTTCATAGCTCCTTGAAAGTGGAGTCACAGGTGGATAGGGTGGTGAAGAAGGCATTCAGCATGCTTGGTTTCACTGGTCAGAACATTGAATGCAGGAGTTGGGATGTCTTGTTGAAGTTGTACAGGACATTAGTAAGGCCACACTTGGAATACTATGTACAGTTCTGGTCACCCTATTATAGAAAGGATATTATTAAACTAGAAAGAGTGCAGAAAAGATTTACTAGGATGCTACCGGGACTTGATGGTTTGACTTATAGGGAGAGGTTGGATAGACTGGGACTTTTTTCCCTGGAGAGTAGGAGGTTAAGGGGTGATCTTATAGAAGTCTATAAAATAATGAGGGGCATAGATAAGGTAGATAGTCAAAATCTTTTCCCAAAGGTAGGGGAGTCTATAACGAGGGGGCATAGATTTAAGGTGAGAGGGGAGAGATACAAAAGGGTCCAGAGGGGCAATTTTTTCACTCAAAGGGTGGTGAGTGTCTGGAACTAGCTGCCAGAGGCAGTAGTAGAGGCGGGTACAATTTTGTCTTTTAAAAAGCATTTGGACAGTTACATGGGTAAGATGGGTATAGAGGGATATGGGCCAAGTGCAGGCAATTGGGACTAGCTTAGTGGTATAAACTGGGCGACATGCACATGTTGGGCCGAAGGGCCTGTTTCCATGTTGTAACTTCTATGATTCTATGTCATGGAGCGGCTGCAGGACATTCTGAAGGGGGATGGTGAACAGCCAGAGGTCATGGTCCATATCGGTACAAACGACATCAGTAAAAAAAAGGATGAGGTCCTGCAAGCAGAATGTAGGGAGTTAGGAAATAAATTAAAAAGCAGCACCTCTAAGGTAGTAATCTCAGGATTACTCCCAGTGCCACGTGCTAGTGCGAGCAGAAATAGGAGAATAGAGCAGATGAATGTGTGGCTTGAGAGATGGTGCAGGAGGGAGGTGTTTAAATTCCTGAGGCATTGGGACTGTTTCTGGGAAAGGCGGGACCTGTACAAGCTGGACGGGTTGCACCCAAGCAGAACCGGGACCCCTCGCTGGGGCATTTGTTAGTTTTGTTGGGGAGGGTTTAAACTAGTATAGCAGGGGAACAGGAACCAAAGGGCAGGTACAGATCGGACAAATTCAGACCAGGAATCGGGAAATAGAAAAGCAGTTAGTGACGTAGTTAGCGACTCAGAAAGGCAAAAGAAGCAAAGGTTAAATCGTGTTCAGCACAGGAATTTGACGGGGGTTAAAGGGTATATACTTCAATGCAAGGAGTATTACAAACAAAGCAGATGAGCTAAGGGCACAGATAGACACATGGCAGCATGATATCATTGCTATAACAGAAACCTGGCTTGAAGAGGGGAATAATTGGCAGCTCAATATCCCTGGATGTCGAGTTTTCAGGCAGGATAGAGTGGGTGATAAACAAAGAGGAGGGGTAGCATTATTGGTTAAAGAATCAATTACAGTTGTGAGAAGGGATGATATGCTAAATGGATCATCAATCGAGGCCATATGGGTTGAGCTAACAAATAAAAAAGGGGCAGTCACACTACTAGGAGTGTACAGTAGACCCCTGAATAGCGAAAGGGAGATAGAAGAACAAATATGTTGGCAAATTTCTGAGTGCAAAAATAAGAGGGCAATAATAGTAGGGGACTTCAACTACCCTAACATCAACTGGGATTGAAACAGTATGAGGGGCACAGAGGGCGCAAAATTCTTGATCGGTGTCCAGGAGAACTTTTTTAGCCAGTACGTGACAAGCCCAACAAGAGGGGATGCAATTCTAGATTTAGTCCTGGGAAATGAAGATGGGCAAGTGGGTGAAGTGACAGTGGGTGACCATATTGGGCATAGTGACCACAATTCAGTTAGTTTTAGCATTATTATGGAAAAGGACAGAGTTAAATCAGGAGTAAATGTTTTAAATTGGGGGAAGGCAAATTTTACAGAACTAAGAAGTGATTTGGCAGAAGTGGACTGGACACAACTACTTGAGGAGAAATCAGTGGCAAGCCAGTGGGAGGCACTAAAAAGTGAAATTCTACGGGTACAATGCAGATACATCCCCTAAAAGATAAAGGGTGGCACTGCCAAATTTCAAGCCCCCTGGTTGTCTAGAAGTATACGGAGCAAGATAAAGCAGAAAAAGAAAGCATATGATTGTCACAGAAAACTAAATATTGCAGAAAGCCTAGAGGTGTATAGAAAGTACAGGGATGACGTAAAAAAGGAAATAAGGAAAGAGGGCATGAAAATATATTCGCTAGTAAGATTAAAGAAAACCCAAAGATGTTTTATCAGTAAGAACAAGAGGATAGCTAAGGAAAAGGTGGGACCTATCAGGGATGAGAAGGGTAAATTGTGTGTAGAAGCAGAGGATGTGGGTAGGGTTTTAAATGAATATTTTGTCTCCGTATTCACAAAGGAAAGGGATGATCCGGACGTAGTAGTTAAAGAGGAAAAGTGTGAAATATTGGATAAGGTAAACATAACGAGAGAGGAAGCCTTGAATCCTTGAAAGTTGATAAGTCACCAGGACCGGATGGATTGTTTCCGAGGCTATTGAAGGAAGCCAGGGAGGAAATAGCAGATCATTTTCCAATCCTCACTAGAAAAAGGGGAGGTACCGGAGGACTGGAAGACTGCAAATGTAGTACCATTGTTAAAAAGGGTACGAGGGAAAGGCCGAACAATTATAGGCCAGTCAGTCTTACCTTGGTGGTGGGCAAACTATTAGAATCAATACTGAGAGATAGAATAAACTGTCACTTAGAAAGGCAAGGTTTAATCAGGGATAGTCAGCATGGATTTGTTCAGGGAAGGTCATGCCTTACAAATCTGATTGAATTCTTTGAGGAAGTGACAAGGAGGATTGATGAGGGTAGTGCAATGGATTTTGTCTACATGGATTTTAGGAAGGCGTTTGAGAAGGTCCCACATGGCAGACTGGTCAGAAAGGTAAAAGCCCATGGGATACAGGGAAATGTGGCGAATTGGATCCAAAATTGGCTCAGTAACAGGAAATAAAAGGTAAAAGTCGATGGATGTCTTTGCGAATGGAAATCCAGTGCTGTGCCACAGGGCTCAGTGTTGGGTCTCTTGCAGTTTGTGGTATATATTAATGATTTGGACTTGAATATAGGGGGCATGATTGGCAAATTTGTAGACAACACAAAAATTGGCCGTATAGTTGATAGTGAAGAGGATAGCTATAGACTCCAAGAAGATATCAATGGGTTGGTGGAGTGGGTGGAAAAGTGGCAAATGGAGTTCAACCCAGAGAAGTGTGAGGTAATGCACTTAGGGAGGGCAAACAGTAAAAGGAAATACACAGTAAACGGGAATATATTGAGAGGGGTAGAGGAAGTGAGAGACCTTGGAGTGCATGTGCACAGGTCCCTGAAGGTGGCAGTACGGGTAGATAAGGTTGTGAAGAAGGCATACGGAATGCTCTTCGTTATTAGCCGAGGTATAGAATACAGAAGCAGGGATGTCATGATGGAACTGTATAAAACGCTGGTAAGGCCACAGCTGGAGTATTGTGTGCAGTTCTGGTCACCATATTACAGGAAGGACGTAATTGCAGCTACAAGGAGAGATTGGATAGGCTGGGGTTGTTTTCCTTGGAGCAGAGGAGGCTGAGCGGAGACTTGATTGAGGTGTACAAAATTATGAGGGGCCCAGATAGAGTAGACAGGAAGTATCTGTTTCCCCTAGCGGAGAGTTCAAGAACTAGAGGACATAGATTTAAGCTGATTGGCGGAAGGATTAGAGGGGACATGAGGAAAATCTTTTTTACCCAGAGGGTGGTGGGTGTATGGAATTCGCTGCCCGAATTGGTGGTAGAGGCAGGGACCCTCAACTCTTTTAAAAAGTACCTGGGCCTGCACTAAAGTGCTGTAAGCTGCAGGGCTATGGACCGGGTGCTGGAAGTTGGGATTGGAATGGGCACCTGGTTGTTCTTCAAGCCGGCGTAGATACTTCGGCCGAATGGCCCCTTCTGTGCTGTATCTTTTCTATGGTTCTATGGTTCTAAGAACGAGGAGACGCAATATAAACTAGGGGGGACAAATCTAAAAGCGGTACAGGAACAGAGAGATCTGGGGGTATATGTGCACAAATTGTTGAAGGTGGCAGGGCAGGTTGAGAAAATGGTTAAAAAAGCATACGGGATCCTGGGCTTTATAAATAGAGGCATAGAGTACAAAAGTATGGATGTCATGATGAACCTTTATAAAATTAGAACCATTTAGAACCGAGATGAGGAGAAATTTCTTCACTCAGAGGGTGGTGAACCTGTGGAATTCTCTACCACAGAAGGCAGTGGAGGCCAAGTCATTAGATGTATTCAAGAAGGAGATAGATATATTTCTTAATGCTGAAGGCATCAAGGGATATGGGGAAAAAGTGGGAACAGGATACTGAGTTAGACGATCAACCATGATCATTTTGAAGGGCAGGTACAGATAGGACAAATTCAGACCAGGAAACGGGAAATAGAAAAGCAGTTAGTGACATAGTTAGTGACTCAGAAAGGCAAAAGAAGCAAAGGTTAAATCGTGTTCAGCACAGGAATTTGATGGGGTTAAAGGGTATATACTTCAATGCAAGGAGTATTACAAGGACATCCTCAGGGTCCCTACCTCACTGGTCAAGAAGCTGCGACCCCGATCTCACTAGTTCTGCTTTTAAAAGAATGGATTCCTGCAGAACTTTGCAGCTGTGCCTCCTCCACTGGTTCTCAGGATGCAGGCGACACCGGCAAGGCCACATTTATGGCCCAATCCTAGTTGCCACAGCAATTGTTTTTACAACCGGGTGGTGTAGTTAGGCCACGTCATATGGAGACCGGAGACACTTATCGTGCCAGAGTGGGTAAGGGAGGCAGGTTCCCTTCCCTGAAGGTCTTCAGTGGACCAATTGGGTTTTTACAACAATCAGCAGATTTCATGGCCTTGTGTCTGGTGCCAGCCCACAAGTTACCAGATTTACTGAATTCAGTTTCACAACCTGAAATCTAAACTCACGACCTCCAGTCTTCAAGACTGGTTACCAGTCCAGTACCATAACCACTACACTAACATACTCTATAATGCATCCCGTTACAAAATGCCTGCCATATTTGGGCAGTTGACCAATGTAATTGAAGAGGAAATTCAGCACCAGTATCTTTTAAATATGGCCTGGTGGATCGGCCATTTCTGTTGGTTATTGCTCTACAAACAGTAGCTGGCAGTTAGCATTGGGTGTCAGCGTGAATCTCAGCTGTATTTTATTTCATTAGTAAACACGGGTTGGGAATTTTGTTGGGGGTTCTCCCCCATCGGCCGTCGTAACTTCAGGAAAAACTCGTGTTAATGGGGCTCCCGCTGGTCTTACACAGACTTATGGCAGCCAATCGGGAGAACCCCCAGCACCATGGACTGTCTCTCAGGTCCAGACACACCTTCTGGCCAAAGGAGCTGCTCTCCATTTATAGAATCATACACCACAGGAGGAGGCTATTCGGCCCTTTGAAAGAGCTATCCAATTAGTCCCATTCCCCCACTCTTTCCCCATAGCCCTGTAAATTTTTTCCCTTCAAGTATTTATCCAATTCCCTTTTGAAAATTACTGTTGAATCTGCTTCCACCTCCCTTTCAAGCAGTGCATTCCAGATCATTATCTGGAAACAGTTTCTCCTTATTTACTCTATCAAAACCGTCCATGATTTTGAACACTTCTATTAAATCTCCCTTTAGCCTTTTCTGGAGAACAACCCGTTTCTCTAGTCTCTCCACATAGCTGAAGCCCCTCATCCCTGGCACCATTCGAGTAAATCTCTTCTGCACCCTCTCTAAGGCCTTCACATCCTTCTGAAAGAGTGGTGCCCAGAATTGGACACAATACTCCAGCTGAGGCCGAACCAATGTTTTATTTATAAAAGCTACATCACAATTTCACACTCAAAGGGGGTGACAGTAAGTAAAAAGGAGAATGAAATTCACTGTGGTTTTGTTTTCCAGGCCCTGGGAAAGCACTGTGTTGTCTTCAACTGCTCAGAAGGTCTAGATTATAAGGTAAAAATACTTCTACTCCATTCACTGCGGCAAAACAACATGGGTTTTACGGCTGAATCCTGTCAAATCTGCCATTGGTTTAGAACTGTAAATGTTTTGCATTAAACAACCCCTCCTGGAACAGTGAGTTGGCCCTATCTTACCTCAGACATTAGCCTCTGACAACAGCATCTTAATAGACTAAAACTAGGTGCCTCAATGACTTAGCACACCATTCTCTTACCTCTGGGGCCTGGAATTATTTGCAGCTGGCTGATAGGATGGCTGGTATTGGGAGTGAAGGAATCATTACCTGCCCTGGGAGTGTTTGATGGGACAATGTAGAGGGAGCTTTACTCTGTATCTAACCCGTGCTGTACCTGCCCTGGGAGTGTTTGATGGGACAGTGTAGAGGGAGCTTTACTCTGTATCTAACCCGTGCTGTACCTGCCCTGGGAGTGTTTGATGGGACAGTGTAGAGGGAGCTTTACTCTGTATCTAACCCGTGCTGTACCTGCCCTGGGAGTGTTTGATGGGACAATGTAGAGGGAGCTTTACTCTGTATCTAACCCATGCTGTACCTGCCCTGGGAGTGTTTGATGGGACAATGTAGAGGGAGCTTTACTCTGTATCTAACCCGTGCTGTACCTGCCCTGGGAGTGTTTGATGGGACAATGTAGAGGGAGCTTTACTCTGTATCTAACCCGTGCTGTACCTGCCCTGGGAGTGTTTGATGGGACAGTGTAGAGGGAGCTTTACTCTGTATCTAACCCGTGTTGTGCCTGCCCTGGGAGTGTTTGATGGGACAGTGTAGAGGGAGCTTTACTCTGTATCTAACCCGTGCTGTACCTGCCCTAGGAGTGTTTGATGGGACAGTGTAGAGGGAGCTTTACTCTGTATCTAACCCGTGCTGTACCTGCCCTGGGAGTGTTTGATGGGACAGTGTAGAGGGAGCTTTACTCTGTATCTAACCCGTGTTGTACCTGCCCTGGGAGTGTTTGATGGGACAGTGTAGAGGGAGCTATACTCTGTATCTAACCCGTGCTGTACCTGCCCTGGGAGTGTTTGATGGGACAGTGTAGAGGGAGCTTTACTCTGTATCTAACCCGTGTTGTACCTGCCCTGGGAGTGTTTGATGGGACAGTGTAGAGGGAGCTTTACTCTGTATCTAACCCGTGTTGTACCTGCCCTGGGAGTGTTTGATGGGACAGTGTAGAGGGAGCTTTACTCTGTATCTAACATGTACTGTACCTGCCCTGGGAGTGTTTTATTTTGGGACAGTGTAGAGGGAGCTTTACTCTGTATCTAACCCGTGCTGTATCTGCCCTGGGAGTGTTTGATGGGACAGTGTAGAGGGAGCTTTACTCTGTATCTAACCCGTGTTGTACCTGCCCTGGGAGTGTTTGATGGGACAGTGTAGAGGGAGCTTTACTCTGTATCTAACATGTACTGTACCTGCCCTGGGAGTGTTTTATTTTGGGACAGTGTAGAGGGAGCTTTACTCTGTATCTAACCCGTGCTGTATCTGCCCTGGGAGTGTTTGATGGGACAGTGTAGAGGGAGCTTTACTCTGTATCTAACCCGTGCTGTACCTGCCCTGGGAGTGTTTTATTTTGGGACAGTGTAGAGGGAGCTTTACTCTGTAACTAACCCGTGCTGTACCTGCCCTGGGAGTGTTTTATTTTGGGACTAGATTTTAAAAGCAGAAAACAATTCCAAACCCTTGAGTGACTTTGCTGATCTTGATGAACATGTGAACTTACTCAGAAATACGGAGGAGAAAAACATCAATGTGAAATGGTGCAGCAGGAAGCTCTTATTTATTCACCGACAAATGGATAAAATGATAGATTGTACACAATTAAGTTTTTTTTCTGAAGGCAATATATAGGGATGATACCGTGGAAAATCAGCAATTGTCAGATTCGCTGGAGCATATGATCCAATAATAACTGACAATTAAGATTGGGCAGCTGTTCTGGGTGCCAGTGAAGCAGACACTGACCTTTGGTCTGTTTAAAGACCCACACTGATGTGCTGCTCAGTGGGTAGCAGAGCTAAAACATCAACTGAAATTGTCTGGATTCATTAATAACTCCAGCTGAACAAAGATGATAATCGTCAAGAGTTATGTGAATTGTGTGCTCACCAAAGTGATGGTGTTAGTGCTGTGGAATATGACACTCTACATTCCTGGCATGTGCAGCAGGGACCCCCTCAACCCAGGTGCAGAGCACAGCTGTGGGCTCTCTAGTGAATGTCATACACGATGCTGTAGAGACCTTGAGCTCCAGTTGTCCATGAATCAGGAATTGCCATACTGGGGAATTGTCAGGACAGGACCCAGAAGGTTCCAGCTGCAGAAGACTTCAAAGTTGTGAGGGACTGCTTCCCCGGTGCAGTCTAATTGGTGGAGTCAGAGCTCCTCGAGCCTGTTACAATGAAACAGGAGGAGGCCATTCAGCCCCTTGAGCCTGTTACATAGGAACAGGAGGAGGCCATTCAGCCCCTTGAGCCTGTTACATAGGAACAGGAGGAGGCCATTCAGCCCCTTGAGCCTGTTACATAGGAACAGCAGTCGGCCATTCAGTCCCTTGAGCCTGTTATATAGGAACAGGAGGAGGCCATTCAGTCCCTTGAGCCTGTTATATAGGAACAGGAGGAGGCCATTCAGCCCCTTGAGCCTGTTACATAGGAACAGGAGGAGGCCATTCAGCCCCTCGAGCCTGTTACATTGGAACAGGAGGAGGCCATTCAGTCCCTTGAGCCTGTTCCGCAAAAGAATGTCTATTCTATGCTGAGGCAACTGGTTCTAGGCAGTGGCTAAATCCCAAGAACAGTGGGTGCGCATAGATAAATAAAGTTAGCCAAAATGACACAATCAAAGGCAGCAAGAAATAAACCAAAATGACAAAACAAAACAGTCTGCTACCTTCTCGTTCACAGTACAAGATTCCCACCGCCCCCCAGCAACACCCGGGCAGCACATACTATGCAGAGTATCTCCTCTCCCCTCCTCTGCCAGCAGGCACGGTCTGTGCATGGGAGCAGCAGACCCTGCTTTAAATTTGTCGGAAGGCTTTTGTGGGAAATAGTAGGGGTGAATTTCCAGCGGGGGTGGTGGGGATTCTCCCACCTGTTTACCGTAAACTCGCCGGAAGAGCTGCGGAAACCTTGGGAAAATGTCAACACCGTTTATGCCAGGGTTTCCGTGTCTTTTCTGGTAGATGAGCGGAAAGAATCCCCATGGGAATTCACCCCTAGTATCATCACCCCTGTACAGCCGGGGGGCTTTTAGATGGTTGGTGCTTCAGGCATATTGTTTGGGGCAGATTAGAGGCGACATTATGCAGTATCTAACCCGTGCTGTACCTGCCTCCATACATAAACACCTGGGAGTTCCATGCTGCTGATTCTAGCTAAAACCATGGCAAAATAATCCATTCAGGAAGCACTAGCATCCCCCAAGCACAACATCCATCTCCCTTCCCTCTCCACCCACCCCACTCTACTGGGAAAAGGAAGTCATGAACCAGCCTGGAACATTCCTTCAGATGCTGAGATTGCAGCAGTTTCCTCAGCTGTTTCTACTTACATTCAGGTACATCTGTACTTCAGTCCCTTTTCATCACTCAGACCGAAATGCTGATGCTGGAAATGCTGCTGGAGAAAGCCAGCTGCTTGTCCGGCTTTTTGTTTTACCCTGCCCCATTTTCATGGTTCCTCTTTACTCACCGTTGCCTCCCTCCCACTTTCTCCAAGCACCTTAATATTTCTTGGCCTCGTGCCTCTCAACCTGTGCTGCATTGAAAGGGTTGAATTTGAGTCAGCGATGGGGCGAAGAGAGAATCCTGTAGAACCAGTAAATAGGAAGGAACATAGGAGCAGCAGGAGGCCATTCAGCTCCTCGAGTCTGTTCCGCCATTCATTTAGATCATGGCTGATCTGTACCTTCACTCCATCTATTTTCGTCAAAAAAGGGTGTAAGGATAAACCCGGCAACTATAGGCCAGTCAGTTTAACCTCAGTGGTGGGGAAGCTTTTAGAAACGACAATCTGGGACAGAATTAATACTCACTTGGACAAGTGTAGATTAATTAAGGAAAGCCAGCATGGATTTGTTAAAGGCAAAATCGTGTTTAACTAACTTGATTGAGTTTTTTAATGTGGTAACAGAGTGTTGATGAGGGCAATGCGGTTGATGTTGTGTATATTGACTTCCAAAAGGCGTTTGATAAAGTGCCACATAATAGACTTGTCAGCAGAAATGAAGCTTATGGAATAAAAGGGGCAGTGGCAGCGTGGATACAGAATTGGCTAAGTCACAGGAAACAGAGAGGAGTGGTGAACGGTTGTTTTTCGGACTGGAGGGAGGTATACAGTGGTGTTCCCCAGAGGTTGGTGCTGGGACCACTGCTTTTCTTGATATATATTAATGATTTGGACTTGGGTGTACAGGGCACAATTTCAAAATTTGCAGATGACACAAAACTTGGAAGTGTAGTGAACAGTGAGGAGGATAGTGATAGACTTTAAGAGGACATAGACAGGCTGGTGGAATGGGCGGACACGTGGCAGATGAAATTTAACGCAGAGAAGTGCGAATTGATACATTTTGGCAGGAAGAATGAGGAGAGGCAATATAAACTAAATGGTACAATTCTAAAAGGAACAGAGAGACCTGGGGGTATATGTGCACAAATCGTTGAAGGTGGCAGGATAGGATGAGAAAGCGGTTAAAAAAGCATAGGGATCCTGGGCTTTATCAATAGAGGCATAGAGTACTAGGAAGCTATGTTGAACCTTTATAAAACATTGGTTCGGCCATAACTGGAGTATTGTGTCCAATTCTGGGCACTGCACTTTAGGAAGGATGTGAAGGCTTTCGAGAGGGTGCAGAGGAGATTTACCAGAATGGTTCCAGGGACGAGGGACTTCAGTTACATGTATGGACTGGAGAAGCTGGGGTTGTTCTTAGAGCAGAGAAGGTTGAGAGGAGATTTGATAGAAGTGTTCAAAATCATGAAGGGTTTAGATAAAGTAAATAAAGAGAAACTGTTCCCATTGGCGGAAGGGTCGAGAACCAGAGGTCACAGATTTAAGATGATTGGCAAAAGAAGCAAAGGCGACATGAGGAAAAAGCTTTCTCACGCAGCGAGTAGTTATGATCTGGAATGCGTTGCCTGAAAGGGTGGTGGAGGCAGATTCAATCGTGGCTTTCAAAAAGGAATTGGATAAATACTTGAAGGGAATTGAAGGGAAGGGTTTTGGAGGGTCTTCAAATTCCTCCAAGGCCTCGCCCCTCCCTATCTCTGTAACCTCCTCCAGCCCTACAGCCCTCTGAGATCGCCAATTCTGCCTCTTGCCCCCCATCATTGGCGGCCATGCCTTCAGCTGCCTAGGCCCTAAGCTCTGGAATTCCCTCCTTAAACCTCTCCGCCTCTCAAACCTCTCTCCTCCTTTAAGATGCTCTTTAAAATCTACATTAGCCTGGACCAAACCCAGGTTCCACGGATGAATGGATGAATTGTGCTGGAGAAATCTAGTTGTTGTGAAAGGGAATTGGAGCCCCTGGAAGTCCGTTTTACCTTCAGCACTTCTGACATCGTTATTATTCTTATTTTATTTTGTTGAAAATATCTTATCATAGTATCATAGTAGGTATAGCACAGGAAGAGGCCATTTGGCCCATTGTGCCTGTGCGGCTCTTTGAAAGAGCTATCCAATTAGTCCTACCCCCTGCTCTTTCCCCATAGCCCTGTAAATTTATTCCCTTCAAGTATTTATCCAATTCTCTTTTGAAAGTTACTATTGAATCTGCTTCCACCACCCTTTCAGGCAGTGCATTCCAGTTCATTATAACTCGTAAAAAATGTTTCCTCATGTCGCCTCTGGCTCTTTTGCCGATCATCTGTGTCCTCTGGTTACCGACCCTTCTGCCTTTCTCCTTATTTACTCTGTCAAAACCGTTCATGATTTTGAACACCTCTATCAAATCTCCCCTTAACCTTCTCTGTTCTAAGCAGAACGACCCCAGATTCTCCAGTCTCTCCACATAACTGAAGTCCCTCATCCCTGGCACCATTCTAGTAAATCTTTTCTGCACCCTCTCGAAGGCCTTCACATCCTTCCGAAAGTGTGGTGCCCAGAATTGAACACAATGCTCCAACTGAGACCTAACCAGTGTTTTATAAAGATTAATCATAACGTCCTTGATTTTGTACTCTATGCCTCTATTAATAAAGCCCAGGATCCCATATGCTTTTTTAACAGCCTTCTCAACTTGTCCTGCCACCTTCAAAGATTTGTCTACGTGCAACCTGGGTCTCTCTGTTCCTGCACCCCCTTTAAAATTGTACCATTTAGTTCCTATTGCCTCTCCTCATTCTTCCTACCAAAATGCATCACTTCACACTTCTCTGCATTAAATTTCATCTGCCCTATGTCTGTCCATTTCACCAGTCTGACTATGTCCTCCTGAAGTCTGTTACTATCCTCCACATTGTTTTATGTCATCTGCAAACTTTGAAATTACACTGTCTATACCCAAATCAAGGTTATTAATATGTATTAATATGCCATTGTAGCAGTGAAGGAGGAGGTACTTAAAAGATTGGCAGTACTGGTCACCTGGTCCAGATGGGATGCATCCTACAATGGCCAAGTGGCTCCATCTGTGCTGTAAATTTTTCTATGTTTCTAAAAAGTTCACTGGTCCTAATACTGACCCCTGGGGAACACCACTGTATACTTCCCTCCAGTCTGAAAAACAACCCTTCACCACTACTCTCTGCTTTCTGTCCCCGAGCCAATTTCATATCCATGCTGCCACAGTCCCTTTAATCCCATGGGCTTTAATTTTACTAACAAGTTTATTATGTGGTACTTTATCAAACGCATTTTGAAAGTCCATATACACAACATCAACTGCACTACCCTCATCAACCCTCTCCGTTACTTCATTATAGAACTCAATGAAGTTAGCCAAACATGATTTTCCTTTAACAAATCTGTGCTGACTTTCATTTATTAGCCCATACTTTTCCAAGTGCCAATTAATTTTGTTGCAGATTATTGTCTCTAACAGGAGTAGGCCATTCAGCCCCTCGTGCCTGCTCTGCCATTTGATAAGATCATGGCTGATCTGTGATCTGACTCCATATACCCACCTTTGGCCCATATCCCTTAATACCTTTGATTGCCAAAAAGCTATCTCTCTCAGATTTAAATTTAGCAATTGAGCTAGTATCAATTGCCATTTGCGGAAGAGAGTTCCAAACTTCGACCACCCTTTGTGTGTAGAAATGTTTTCTAATCTCTCTCCTGAAAGGTCTGGCTCTAATTTTTAGACTGTGCCCCCTACCCCTAGAATCCCCAACCAGCGGAAATAGTTTCTCTCCATCCACCCTATCTGTTCCCCTTAATATCTTATAAACTTCGATCAGATCACCCCTTAACCTTCGAAAATCCAGAGAATACAACCACAATTTGTGTAATCTCTCCTCGTAACTTAACCCTTGAAGTCCGGGTATCATTCTAGTAAATCTACACTGCACTCCCTCCAAGGCCAATATGTCCTTCCGAAGGTGCGGTGCCCAGAACTGCTCACAGTACTCCAGGTGTGGTCTAACCAGGGTTTTGTATAGCTGCAGCATAACTTCTGCCCCCTTGTACTCTAGTCCTCTAGATACAAAGGCCAGCATTCCATTAGCCTTCTTGATTATTTTCTGCGCCTGTTCATGACACTTCAATGATCTATGTACCTGAACCCCTAGGTCCCTTTGGACATCCACTGTTTTTAAACTTTTTACCATTTAGAAAGTACCCTGTTCCATCCATCTGCCTCCACAAGAAGATCTCCTATTTGCCCCTAATCGGCCCCACTCCTCCTTTGACTACCCTTTTACTATTTATATGTTTATAAAAGTCTTTTGGATTCCCTTTTATGTTAGCCGCTAATCTATTCTCATACTCTTTCTTTTCCCCTCTTATTCCCTTTTTCATTTCTCCTCTGTACTTTCTGTATTCAGCCTGGTTCGAGACTTAATCAGTTCCCTGCTGGGCGAGTCACTGATTAAAGGAATTACATGATGTAGTACTTAGTTATACAGACCAGAAAGTCCCAAGATTAATCCCCAGTCTGTGCTGAACCAGCTGATGTCAACCGTATGGGACTCCATATATAATTGACCTCAACACCCCTAGCCGAGGATGAGTATAAAGCAACCAGGTATCCCTTGCTATCCAGAGAGTCCTGCTGGTGGCAACGCATGTGAGGAATGGATGAGAGCGGCTTTGGGCCTCCATAGTTGAGTAGCCCGCAGACACTCTCCATCTAGGCTCAGACATGAAGAATGATGCCTGAGGTTGAGGTACAGGAAGGCAATCAATGTACCTGGAGCTATACCCCAAGAGTCAGTCCCTGCTTACTCCTCCTACTGATTAAATGGCTTTCCCAGTGTATAGTCACGTCCTGCTCTCGGAGCATCTTCTGTTAGATTTTATGTTTTCCTTCCCCTGTCTGACAGCAGTTTGCATCTGTCTGTATCAGTCGGAATATCCCCCTCGCCCACCCCAGGTCAGTGGAAACCGACAGAGCACAGAGGAATAGATTAGTTATTGACACACAAATACATTTCTTAAATTTGAAAGCAGCGAACCTGTCACTCCAATCATCCACGGCTGTAATGTACCGTCAGTCGGGCTCCGCCATCTATTTCATTAAAACCTCATTCCAGTAAAGGTAAAAGATATCTGTCGCACAGACGCTGCCCTCAGCTGGCACCGCTAATCAAGGCTGTCATTAACTTTGACCTTTCTTTATTTCCCCTCTGGACCTCCCCTCCTTGCAGATGATGGGAAAATTATTCTCCGGAATGGCTCAGTCTGGAGCCTGGTTCTGCTTTGATGAGTTTAATCGGATTGACGTGGAGGTCCTGTCTGTAACCGCCTCGCAGATCCTCACCATTAAGGTGGCCAAGGACAGTGAGGCTATGAGGTGAGCATTTCCACACTCAGCTGAAAAATTAAACCTTACAGTTATTTCCCCACACCTGCAGGCTTGAAAATAGCAAATATGCCTTATTAATATACCAGTCACATCACTCTCAGGACCCCAATTAGACAGCATGAAAAGTACATCACTCTCAGGACCGCAGTTAAACAGCATTAAAAGTACATCACTCTCAGGACCCCAGTTAAACAGTATTAAAAGTACATCACTCTCAGGACCCCAATTAAACAGTATTAAAAGTACATCACTCTCAGGACCCCAATTAAACAGTATTAAAAGTACATCACCCTCAGGACCCCAATTAAACAGTATTAAAAGTACATCACCCTCAGGACCCCAATTAAACAGTATTAAAAGTACATCACACTCAGGACCTCAATTACACAGTATTAAAAGTACATCACTCTCAGGACTCCAATTAAACTCTATTAAAAGTACATCACTCTCAGGACCCCAATTAAACAGTATTAAAAGTCCATCACCCTCAGGACCCCAATTAAACAGTATTAAAAGTACATCACCCTCAGGACCTCAATTAAACTCTATTAAAAGTACATCACTCTCAGGACCCCAATTAAACAGTATTCAAAGTACATCACTCTCAGGACCTCAATTAAACAGTATTAAAAGTACATCACCCTCAGGACCCCAATTAAACAGGATTAAATGTGCATCACTCTCAGGACCCCAATTAAACAGTATTAAAAGTACATCACTCTCAGGACCCCAATTAAACAGCATTAAAAGTACATCACTCTCAGGACCCCAATTAAACAGTATTAAAAGTACATCACTCTCAGGACCCCAATTAAACAGTATTAAAAGTACATCACTCTCAGGACCCCAATTAAACAGTATTAAAATTACATCACTCTCAGGACCCCAATTAAACAGTATTAAAAATCCTTCACCCTCAGGACCCCAATTAAACTCTATTAAAAGTACATCACCCTCAGGACCCCAATTAAACAGTATTAAAAGTACATCACTCTCAGGACCCCAATTAAACAGTATTAAAAGTACATCACTCTCAGGACCCCAATTAAACAGTATTAAAAGTACATCACTCTCAGGACCCCAATTAAACAGTATTAAAAGTCCATCACCCTCAGGACCCCAATTAAACAGTATTAAAAGTACATCACTCTCAGGACTCCAATTAAACAGTATTAAAAGTACATCACTCTCAGGACCCTATTAAACTCTATTGAAAGTACATCACCCTCAGGACCCCAATTAAACAGTATTAAATGTACAACACTCTCAGGACCCCAATTAAACAGTATTAAAAGTACATCACCCTCAGGACCCCAATTAAACAGTATTAAAATTACATCACTCTCAGGACCCCAATTAAACTCTATTAAAAGTACATCACCCTCAGGACCCCAATTAAACAGTATTAAAAGTACATCACCCTCAGGACCCCAATTAAACAGTATTAAAAGTACATCACTCTCAGGACCCCAATTAAACAGTATTAAAAGTACATCACCCTCAGGACCCTAATTAAACAGTATTAAAAATCCATCACCCTCAGGACCCCAATTAAACTCTATTAAAAGTACATCACCCTCAGGACCCCAATTAAACAGTATTAAAAGTACATCACTCTCAGGACCCTAATTAAACATTATTAAAAATTCATCACCCTCAGGACCCCAATTAAACTCTATTAAAAGTACATCACCCTCAGGACCCCAATTAAACAGTATTAAAAATCCATCACCCTCAGGACCCCAATTAAACAGTATTAAAAGTACATCACTCTCAGGACCCCAATTAAACAGTATTAAAAGTACATCACTCTCAGGACCCCAATTAAACAGTATTAAAAGTACATCACTCTCAGGACCCCAATTAAACAGTATTAAAAGTACATCACTCTCAGGACCCCAATTAAACAGTATTAAAAGTACATCACTCTCAGGACCCCAATTAAACAGTATTAAAAGTACATCACTCTCAGGACCCCAATTAAACAGTATTAAAAGTACATCACTCTCAGGACCCCAATTAAACAGTATTAAAAGTACATCACTCTCAGGACCCCAATTAAACAGTATTAAAAGTACATCACTCTCAGGACCCTAATTAAACAGTATTAAAAATCCATCACCCTCAGGACCCCAATTAAACTCTATTAAAAGTACATCACCCTCAGGACCCCAATTAAACAGTATTAAAAATCCATCACCCTCAGGACCCCAATTAAACTCTATTAAAAGTACATCACCCTCAGGCCCCCAATTAAACAGTATTAAAAGTACATCACCCTCAGGACCCCAATTAAACAGTGTTAAAAGTACATCACTCTCAGGACCCTAATGAAACAGTATTAAAAATCCATCACTCTCAGGGCCCCAATTAAACAGTATTAAAAGTACATCACCCTCAGGACCCCAATTAAACAGTGTTAAAAGTACATCACTCTCAGGGCCCCAATTAAACAGTATTAAAAGTACTTCATTCTCAGGACACCAATTAAACAGTATTCAAAGTACATCACTCTCAGGACCTCAATTAAACAGTATTAAAAGTACATCACCCTCAGGACCCCAATTAAACAGTATGAAATGTGCATCACTCTCTGGACCCCAATTAAACAGTATTAAAAGTACATCACTCTCAGGACCCCAATTAAACAGTATTAAAAGTACATCACTCTCAGGACCCTAATGAAACAGTATTAAAAATCCATCACCCTCAGGACCCCAATTAAACTCTATTAAAAGTACATCACCCTCAGGACCCCAATTAAACAGTATTAAAAGTACATCACTCTCAGGACCCCAATTAAACAGTATTAAAAGTACATCACTCTCAGGGCCCCAATTAAACAGTGTTAAAAGTACATCACTCTCAGGACCCCAATTAAACTGTATTAAAAGTACATCACCCTCAGGACCCCAATTAAACAGTATTAAAAGTACTTCATTCTCAGGACCCCAATTAAACAGTATTAAAAGTACATCACTCTCAGGACCCCAATTAAACAGTATTAAAAGTACATCACTCTCAGGACCCCAATTAAACAGTATTAAAAGTACATCACCCTCAGGACCCCAATTAAACAGTATTAAAAGTACATCACTCTCAGGACCCCAATTAAACAGTATTAAAAGTACATCACTCTCAGGACCCCAATTAAACAGTATTAAAAGTACATCACTCTCAGGACCACAATTAAACAGTATTAAAAGTACATCACCCTCAGGACCCCAATTAAACAGTATTAAAAGTACATCACCCTCAGGACCCCAATTAAACAGTATTAAAAGTACATCACTCTCAGGACCCCAATTAAACTGTATTAAAAGTACATCACTCTCAGGACCACAATTAAACAGTATTAAAAGTACATCACCCTCAGGACCCCAATTAAACAGTATTAAAAGTACATCACCCTCAGGACCCCAATTAAACAGTGTTAAAAGTACATCACTCTCAGGACTCCAATTAAACAGTATTCAAAATACATCACTCTCAGGACTCCAATTAAACAGTATTAAAAGTACATCACTCACAGGACCACAGTTAAATAGTATTAAAATTACATCACTCTCTGGACTCCAATTAAACAGTATTAAAAGTACATCACTCACAGGACCACAGTTAAATAGTATTAAAATTACATCACTCTCAGGACTCCAATTAAACAGTATTGAAGTACATCACTCCCAGGGCCCCAATTAAACAGTATTAAAATTACATCACTCTCAGGACCCCAATTAAAGAATATTAAAAGTACATCACTCTCAGGACCCCGATTAAACAGTGTTAAAAGTACTTCACTCTCAGGACTCGAATTAAGCTGTGTTAAAAGTACATCACCCTCAGGACCACAGTTAAACAGTATTAAAAGGACATCACCCTCAGGACCCTAATTAAACAATATGAAAAGGACATCACTCTCAGGACCCCAATTAAACAGTATTAAAAGTACATCACCCTCAGGACCCCAATTAAACAGTATTAAAAGTACATCACTCTCAGTTTCACAGTTAAACAGTATTAAAAGTACATCACCCTCAGGACCTCAATTAAACAGTATTAAAAGTACATCACTCTCAGGACCACAATTAAACAGTATTAAAAGTACATCACTCTCAGTTTCACAGTTAAACAGTATTAAAAGTACATCACCCTCAGGACCTCAATTAAACAGTATTAAAAGTTCATCACTCTCAGGACCCCAATTAAACAGTATTAAAAGTACATCACTCTCAGGACCACAATTAAACAGTATTAAAAGTACATCACTCTCAAGACCCCAATTAAACAGTATTAAAAGTACATCACTCTCAGGACCCCAATTAAACTCTATTAAAAGTACATCACTCTCAGGACCCCAATTAAACAGTATTCAAAGTACATCACTCTCAGGACCCCAATTAAACAGTATTCAAAGTACATCACTCTCAGGACCCCAATTAAACAGTATTAAAAATACATCACTCTCAGGACTCCAATTAAACAGTATTAAAAGTACATCACTCTCAGGACTCCAATTAAACAGTATTAAAAGTACATCACTCTCAGGACTCCAATTGAACAGTATTAAAAATACATCACTCTCAGGACCCCAATTAAACTCTATTAAAAGTACATCACTCTCAGGACCCCAATTACACAGTATTAAAAGTCCATCACCCTCAGGACCCCAATTCAACAGTATTAAAAGTACATCACCCTCAGGACCTCAATTAAACTCTATTAAAAGTACATCACTCTCAGGACCCCAATTAAACAGTATTCAAAGTACATCAGTCTCAGGACCTCAATTAAACAGTATTAAAAGTACATCACCCTCAGGACCCCAATTAAACAGTATTAAATGTGCATCACTCTCAGGACCCCAATTAAACAGTATTAAAAGTACATCACCCTCAGCAACCCAATTAAACACTATTAAAAGTACATCACTCTCAGGACCCCAATTAAACAGTATTAAAAGTACATCACCCTCAGGACCCCAATTAAACAGTATTAAAAGTATATCACTCTCAGGACCCCAATTACACAGTATTAAAAGTCCATCACCCTCAGGACCCCAATTAAACAATATTAAAAGTACATCACTCTCTGGACTCCAATTAAACAATATTAAAAGTACATCACTCTCAGGACCCCAATTAAACAATATTAAAAGTACATCACTCTCTGGACTCCAATTAAACAATATTAAAAGTACATCACTCTCTGGACCCCAATTAGCAGTATTAAAAGTACATCACTCTCAGGACTCCAATTAAACAATATTAAAAGTACATCACTCTCTGGACCCCAATTAGCAGTATTAAAAGTACATCACTCTCAGGACTCCAATTAAACAGTACTAAATGGACATCACTCTCAGGATCCCAATTAAACAGTATTAAATGGACATCACTCTCAGGACCACAGCTGAACAGTATTAAAAGTACATCACCCTCAGGACCTCAATTAAACAGTATTGAAAGTACATTACTCTCAGGACCACAATTAAACAGTATTAAAAGTACATCACTCTCAGGACCACAATTAAACAGTATTAAAAGTACATCACTCTCAGGACCTCAATTAAACAGTATTAAAAGTACATCACTCTCATGACCTCAATTAAACAGTATTAAAAGTACATCACCCTCAGGACCACAATTAAACAGTATTAAAAGTACATCACTCTCAGGACCCCAATTAAACAGTATTAAAAGTACATCACCCTCAGGACCACAATTAAACAGTATTAAAAGTACATTACTCTCAGGACCACAATTAAACAGTATTAAAAGTACATCACCCTCAGGACCCCAATTAAACAGTATTAAAAGTACATCACCCTCGGGATCCCAATTAAACAGTATTAAAAGTACATTACTCTCAGGACCACAATTAAACAGTATTAAAAGTACATCACCCTCAGGACCACAATTAAACAGTATTAAAAGTACATCACCTTCAGGACCACAATTAAACAGTATTAAAAGTACATCACCCTCAGGACCTCAATTCAACAGTATTAAAAATACATCACTCTCAGGACCCCAATTAAACAGTATTAAAAGTACATTACTCTCAGGACCACAATTAAACAGTATTAAAAGTACATCACTCTCAGGACCTCAATTCAACAGTATTAAAAATACATCACTCTCAGGACCCCAATTAAACAGTATTAAAAGTACATCACTCTCAGGACCACAATTAAACAGTATTAAAAGTACATCACTCTCAGGACCCCAGTTAAACAGTATTAAAAGTACATCACTCTCAGGACTCCAATTAAACAGTATTAAAAGGACATCACTCTCAGGACCTCAATTAAACAGTATTAAAAGTACATCACTCTCAGGACCCCAATTAAACAGTATTAAAATTACATCACTCTCAGGACTCCAATTAAACAGTATTAAAAGTACATCACCCTCAGGACCTCAATTAAACAGTATTAAAAGTACATCACCTTCAGGACCACAATTAAACAGTATTAAAAGTACATCACCCTCAGGACCCCAATTAAACAGTATTAAAAGTACATCACTCTCAGGACCCCAATTAAACAGTATTAAAAGTACATCACTCTCAGGACCCCAATTAAACAGTATTAAAAGTACATCACTCTCAGGACCTCAATTAAACAGTATTAAAAGTACATCACTCTCAGGACCTCAATTAAACAGTATTAAAAGTACATCACTCTCAGGACCACAATTAAACAGTATTAAAAGTACATCACTCTCAGGACCACAATTAAACAGTATTAAAAGTACATCACTCTCAGGACCACAATTAAACAGTATTAAAAGTACATCACCCTCAGGACCACAATTAAACAGTATTAAAAGTACATCACCCTCAGGACCCCAATTAAACAGTATTAAAAGTACATCACTCTCAGGACCCCAATTAAACAGTATTAAAAGTACATCACCCTCAGGACCACAATTAAACAGTATTAAAAGTACATCACTCTCAGGACCTCAATTAAACAGTATTAAAAGTACATCACTCTCAGGACCACAATTAAACAGTATTAAAAGTACATCACTCTCAGGACCACAATTAAACAGTATTAAAAGTACATCACTCTCAGGACCACAATTAAACAGCATTAAAAGTCCATCACCCTTGGGACCCTAATTAAGCAGTATTAAAAGTCCATCACCCTCGGGGACCCAATTAAACATTGCAAATAGTTTTTGGACCTCATGGCCTCTATTAAACTGTATTGTACGTTTGAGCATCATAAACATTTAATGTATTGACACATTTATACTTTAATTTGCTCTGCTGGCACACTTGGGAAACCTGGTACTTAAAAAATGGTCCCTTTCATCCATGGCAACCCAATTGTTATTTCCACCATTTGCTTGGCTGGATGTTGTGCTTCGGGCCTCGGCAGCTGAAAGCAGGACCGCCAATGGTGCTTGATTAAAACCGGGTATGTGCAAGTAGCAAGAATTGGAGGAGCGCAGAGATCTCGGAGGGTTTTCGGGCTGGAGGGAGTTACAGAGACAGGGAGGGATGAGGCCATGGAGGGATTTGAAAACAAGGATGAGATTTTTAAAATTGAAGTGTTGCCAGACTGGGAGCCAATGTCGGTCAGTGAGCACAGGGGTGATGGGAGAAGGGGACTTGGTGCAGACCAGTGTGCTTGCAGCCAGCCACTCATTTGGCTCAAATACGACCCTCACTGGATTATTTGAATAATACGGATGGATGATTTAAAGCTGATTATGTTCCTGTCCTTTGAGATGTTGTGCATTGTGTCATCATCGATTGAGTCGCTGTTTGCTTCTTGTCTTCCAGATTCGTGTTTGAAGGCAGAGAAATCCGGCTGAATATTTCCTGTGGTGTCTTTGTAACTATGAACCCTGGGTAAGCAGCAGTTCAATGATAAACGCTTGTTATTTCTGCCAAAAATTGATTTTCAGCTGAGGCAGGAACCTCAGTGTTTTAAAATATTCCAATGCCATTCAGAAATATTTGGAAAATTGACATTTTCGGTGTTTTTTGTAATTGCAACGATTAGAAATGTCAGTGCTGGGGAGTAGAAAACTTCCCACATTTGTTACCTAACCTCAGTAACGAGCACTCCCAGGACAGTGCAGCATTGTTCGATACAGAGTCAAGCTACTGTCCTGTAATGGGCAGAAGTATTGCAGGGTGCAGACACTGGGGTTCCTGATTTTAACTCCGGCCGGGTTTTGGACGGTGCAAAATTCCGACAGCCCACCGCCCACCTGTTCTGCTCAGCAGGAAGCGGCAGAAAATGGCACAGCCTAGAAGCCACCCGCCAACACTAGGTAGGTGGCAGGATCATCATCCGGGCCCCTCTCGAGGGGGTCTCGCTCCTTTTGGGCCCACAAAGAAAGTAAAAATATATACCTGTTTGGGCCTCTTGTGACCCCTGCTCCTCCCTCCCTGTCATCTCACCTGGTGGGAAAACCACTGCAGCTCCCTCCCTCAGGCCACTGAGTTAAAATTGCAGTCGATCCCGGTGATGTTGTGCCTATGTAAAGAAGGACCCCGCTGGCTTTGGCCGGGTGTCCTTGTCGCCTGCTTAGTAGAGCAGGTTATAATCAGGAGCGCTCAGCTCCTGGCTGCTCCAGGGCGGGTAAGTAACCTGGACAATCTTAGCTGCCCATCCGCCCGCTTTCTGCCAGGCGGTTAGGGTTAGAATTGCCCCACAGAAGTTTGTAGGGGCCTGATTAGTATGGTGGACGCATGTGGAACTTAACCTCCGCTCAAAAGAAGTGGGAGTGAATGGAATGAATGTGAAGCCATAGGGGGAGGTTGATCAAGTTTAATCTTGGCAAAGCGAGCCGCTCGATTTTCAGTCCCCACCTGCCCGAATCCAACTGGCGCTAATGGTACTGCCGGTTGGAATACTCGCCCTGCACTCTCTGCCTTCTGAAGATCGGGATGTCTAGTACAGTGCCCCGCCATGGCTCTCTGATCTTTCCCAACTGTGAGTGGGAAGAGCCTGGATCTGGCTGTGCGCGCACCCACAGGTCTCCGGATCTGGCCGTGTGCACACCCACAGGGCTCTGGATCTGGCCGTGTGCACACCCACAGGGCTCTGGATCTGGCCGTGTGCACACCCACAGGGCTCTGGATCTGGCCGTGTGCACACCCACAGGGCTCTGGATCTGGCCGTGTGCACACCCACAGGGCTCTGGATCTGGCCGTGCGCACACCCACAGGGCTCTGGATCTGGCTGTGTGCACACCCACAGGGCTGTGGATCTGGCTGTGTGCACACCCACAGGGCTCTGGATCTGGCCGTGCGCACACCCACAGGGCTCTGGATCTGGCTGTGTGCACACACACAGGGCTCTGGATCTGGCCGTGTGCACACCCACAGGGCTGTGGATCTGGCTGTGTGCACACCCACAGGGCTCTGGATCTGGCCGTGCGCACACCCACAGGGCTCTGGATCTGGCCGTGTGCACACCCACAGGGCTCCGGATCTGGCTGTGTGCACACCCACAGGGCTCTGGATCTGGCCGTGTGCACACCCACAGGGCTCTGGATCTGGCCGTGTGCACACCCACAGGGCTCTGGATCTGGCCGTGTGCACACCCACAGGGCTCTGGATCTGGCCGTGCGCACACCCACAGGGCTCTGGATCTGGCCGTGCGCACACCCACAGGGCTCTGGATCTGGCCGTGTGCACACCCACAGGGCTCTGGATCTGGCCGTGTGCACACCCACAGGGCTCTGGATCTGGCCGTGCGCACACCCACAGGGCTCTGGATCTGGCTGTGTGCACACCCACAGGGCTGTGGATCTGGCTGTGTGCACACCCACAGGGCTCTGGATCTGGCCGTGCGCACACCCACAGGGCTCTGGATCTGGCTGTGTGCACACACACAGGGCTCTGGATCTGGCCGTGTGCACACCCACAGGGCTGTGGATCTGGCTGTGTGCACACCCACAGGGCTCTGGATCTGGCCGTGCGCACACCCACAGGGCTCTGGATCTGGCCGTGTGCACACCCACAGGGCTCCGGATCTGGCTGTGTGCACACCCACAGGGCTCTGGATCTGGCCGTGTGCACACCCACAGGGCTCTGGATCTGGCCGTGTGCACACCCACAGGGCTCTGGATCTGGCCGTGTGCACACCCACAGGGCTCTGGATCTGGCCGTGCGCACACCCACAGGGCTCTGGATCTGGCCATGTGCACACCCACAGGGCTCTGGATCTGGCTGTGTGCACACCCACAGGGCTCTGGATCTGGCCGTGTGCACACCCACAGGGCTGTGGATCTGGCTGTGTGCGCACCCACAGGGCTCTGGATCTGCCCGTGCGCACACCCACAGGGCTCTGGATCTGGCCGTGCGCGCACCCACAGGGCTCTGGATCTGGCCGTGCGCACACCCACAGGGCTCTGGATCTGGCCGTGCGCACACCCACAGGGCTCTGGATCTGGCCGTGAGCACACCCACAGGGCTCTGGATCTGGCCGTGTGCACACCCACAGGGCTCTGGATCTGGCCGTGCGCACACCCACAGGGCTCTGGATCTGGCCGTGCGCACACCCACAGGGCTCTGGATCTGGCCGTGTGCACACCCACAGGGCTCTGGATCTGGCCGTGTGCACACCCACAGGGCTCTGGATCTGGCCGTGTGCACACCCACAGGGCTCTGGATCTGGCCGTGTGCACACCCACAGGGCTCTGGATCTGTCCGTGTGCACACCCACAGGGCTCTGGATCTGGCCGTGTGCACACCCACAGGGCTCTGGATCTGGCCGTGTGCACACCCACAGGGCTCTGGATCTGGCCGTGTGCACACCCACAGGGCTCTGGATCTGTCCGTGTGCACACCCACAGGGCTGTGGATCTGGCTGTGTGCACACCCACAGGGCTCTGGATCTGGCCGTGTGCACACCCACAGGGCTCTGGATCTGGCTGTGTGCGCACCCACAGGGCTCTGGATCTGGCCGTGTGCACACCCACAGGGCTCTGGATCTGGCCGTGCGCGCACCCACAGGGCTCTGGATCTGGCTGTGCACGCAGTGCCAGTTCTGACAAGGGACTTTGCTGACTGTCATCAGCTGGGAGTTGGGCCCATCGGACTGCTCAGCTGAGAGTCAACATTTAACTGGACCATCCAGACCAGCAGATTCTTGGTTTGATGCCTGGGCTGTGCTGTTAGCTTATCCCAGTATGGGTAGCAGTAAGGTTGCTACGATTAAAGCATAGCTCGGAAATGAAAGGCTGCTGTGGGTGTACATGGCCCGATTGTATAGCACCTTTAAAAAGAATGACGACACTGATACATCTTCAAGGGCATTGAGGTAGAGTGTGTCGGCAGCTGTGCTGGCAAGGGCAATCAATCAAAGAGAAAACCACAGTACACTATAGAAGTGACTGAAAGGTATAACAAGTAGCTGTGACAAAGACTGGTGGAGGGTGCAGCTCTGTGGATATGGGTGTAAGGGAAAAAGAGAGGGCTGCTTCATCAAGTGTAACTGCAGCACGGAGTAATGCCTACATAACGAAGCAAACTTACTGCAAAAAAAAAGAAGGGTTTTTGTGCAAATTATGGTTAAGCACTGTTGGGGAATTTAAAACTTTTTGCATCCAAGGTCAAGTACTGCACATTTCAGAAGCCGGAAAAAACTCCTTCGACATTGTCAGGCACGACTGGGTCAGATGCAAAACACTCATCCACTCTGCCTGCAGAAACATGCTTTAGTTCCAACCTCAGGAGGGCACCCACTACTCCACTGATGTGAATTATGATCTTTCTGCAGATTGCATCCTCCACACACTGGTGGACTGATCCAACACCAGACCAGTCCCCCCCGCTCAATGATCTGTTACCAGACCAGTCCTCCCCCTCAATGATCTTCTACCAGACCAGTCCCCCCCCCTCAATGATCTTCTACCAGACCAGTCCCCCCCCCTCAATGATCTGTTACCAGACCAGTCCTCCCCCTCAATGATCTGTTACCAGACCAGTCCCCCCCCCTCAATGATCTGTTACCAGACCAGTCCTCCCCCTCAATGATCTTCTACCAGACCAGTCCCCCCCCCTCAATGATCTTCTACCAGACCAGTCCTCCCCCTCAATGATCTTCTACCAGACCAGTCCCCCCCCCTCAATGATCTGTTACCAGACCAGTCCCCCCCTCAATGATCTGTTACCAGACCAGTCCCCCCCGTCAATGATCTGTTCCCAGACCAGTCCCCCCCGTCAATGATCTGTTTCCAGACCAGTCCCCCCCCTCAATGATCTGTTACCAGACCAGTTCCCCCCCCTCAATGATCTGTTCCCAGACCAGTCCCTCCCCTCAATGATCTGTTCCCAGACCAGTCCCCCTCAATGATCTGTTACCAGACCAGTCCCCCCCCTCAATGATCTGTCACCAGACCAGTCCCCCCCCTCAATGATCTGTCACCAGACCAGTCCCCCCCTCAATGATCAGTTACCAGACCAGTCCCTCCCCCTCAATGATCTGTTCCCAGACCAGTCCCCCTCCTCAGTGATCTGTTCCCAGACCAGTCCCCCCCCCTCAATGATCTGTTACCAGACCAGTCCCCCCCCTCAATGATCTGTCACCAGACCAGTCCCCCCCTCAATGATCTGTTACCAGACCAGTCCCCCCCCTCAATGATCTGTTCCCAGACCAGTCCCCCCCTCAATGATCTGTTCCCAGACCAGTCCCCCCCTCAATGATCTGTTACCAGACCAGTCCCCCCCCTCAATGATCTGTTCCCAGACCAGTCCCCCCCCTCAATGATCTGTTCCCAGACCAGTCCCCCCCTCAATGATCTGTTACCAGACCAGTCCCCCCCTCAATGATCTGTTCCCAGACCAGTCCCCCCCCTCAATGATCTGTTACCAGACCAGTCTCCCCCTCAATGATCTGTTCCCAGACCAGTCCCCCCCTCAATGATCTGTTACCAGACCAGTCCCCCCCTCAATGATCTGTTTCCAGACCAGTCCCCCCCCTCAATGATCTGTTACCAGACCAGTCTCCCTCTCAATGATCTGTTCCCAGACCAGTCCCCCCCTCAATGATCTGTTACCAGACCAGTCCCCCCCTCAATGATCTGTTTCCAGACCAGTCCCCCCCCTCAATGATCTGTTACCAGACCAGTCCCCCCCCTCAATGATCTGTCACCAGACCAGTCCCCCCCTCAATGATCTGTTACCAGACCAGTCCCCCCCCTCAATGATCTGTTCCCAGACCAGTCCCCCCCCTCAATGATCAGTTACCAGACCAGTCCCTCCCCCTCAATGATCTGTTCCCAGACCAGTCCCCCTCCTCAGTGATCTGTTCCCAGACCAGTCCCCCCCCCTCAATGATCTGTTACCAGACCAGTCCCCCCCCTCAATGATCTGTCACCAGACCAGTCCCCCCCTCAATGATCTGTTACCAGACCAGTCCCCCCCTCAATGATCTGTTCCCAGACCAGTCCCCCCCGTCAATGATCTGTTCCCAGACCAGTCCCCCCTCAATGATCTGTTAACAGACCAGTCCCCCCCTCAATGATCTGTTACCAGACCAGTCCCCCCCTCAATGATCTGTTACCAGACCAGTCCCCCCCTCAATGATCTGTTTCCAGACCAGTCCCCCCCCTCAATGATCTGTTACCAGACCAGTCTCCCTCTCAATGATCTGTTCCCAGACCAGTCCCCCCCTCAATGATCTGTTACCAGACCAGTCCCCCCCTCAATGATCTGTTTCCAGACCAGTCCCCCCCCTCAATGATCTGTTACCAGACCAGTCCCCCCCCTCAATGATCTGTCACCAGACCAGTCCCCCCCTCAATGATCTGTTACCAGACCAGTCCCCCCCCTCAATGATCTGTTCCCAGACCAGTCCCCCCCCTCAATGATCAGTTACCAGACCAGTCCCTCCCCCTCAATGATCTGTTCCCAGACCAGTCCCCCTCCTCAGTGATCTGTTCCCAGACCAGTCCCCCCCCCTCAATGATCTGTTACCAGACCAGTCCCCCCCCTCAATGATCTGTCACCAGACCAGTCCCCCCCTCAATGATCTGTTACCAGACCAGTCCCCCCCTCAATGATCTGTTCCCAGACCAGTCCCCCCCGTCAATGATCTGTTCCCAGACCAGTCCCCCCTCAATGATCTGTTAACAGACCAGTCCCCCCCTCAATGATCTGTTACCAGACCAGTCCTCCCCCTCAATGATCTGTTACCCGACCAGTCCCCCCCCTCAATGATCTGTTACCCGACCAGTCCTCCCCCATCCTTTGCTGAAGATTTTCTGTGGAGTTGCACCTGGTTTCTGTGAGTTACATTCACGGGACCAACAGCCAGTGGTGAGATTTAATGCTCAAAACCTCGAGCAAAGCTTGTTGTGCAAACAGCATGACCAGTTTGTGCCATCTGGAGATTGAGTGATGGCTCAAAACAAACCAATGAGTTTAATCTTTTCCATGCCATGGAGCAATTTACTTTCTGGTCAGAGTTGTTTTTATTGACCTGGTCATGGCAGTGACGTGAGTGTGTCAGCCTGCGGTGTGCTGGGTGAGTGTGTCAGCCTGCGGTGTGCTGGGTGAGTGTGTCAGCCTGCGGTGTGCTGGGTGAGTGTGTCACCCTGCGGTGTGAGTGTGTCGGCCTGCGGTGTGCTGGGTGAGTGTGTCGGCCTGCGGTGTGCTGGGTGAGTGTGTCGGCCTGCGGTGTGCTGGGTGAGTGTGTCACCCTGCGGTGTGCTGGGTGAGTGTGTCACCCTGCGGTGTGCTGGGTGAGTGTGTCGGCCTGCGGTGTGCTGGGTGAGTGTGTCGGCCTGCGGTGTGCTGGGTGAGTGTGTCACCCTGCGGTGTGCTGGGTGAGTGTGTCGGCCTGCGGTGTGCTGGGTGAGTGTGTCGGCCGGCGGTGTGCTGGGTGAGTGTGTCGGCCTGCGGTGTGCTGGGTGAGTGTGTCGGCCTGCGGTGTGCTGGGTGAGTGTGTCCGCCTGCGGTGTGCTGGGTGAGTGTGTCACCCTGCGGTGTGAGTGTGTCGGCCTGCGGTGTGCTGGGTGAGTGTGTCGGCCTGCGGTGTGCTGGGTGAGTGTGTCGGCCTGCGGTGTGCTGGGTGAGTGTGTCACCCTGCGGTGTGCTGGGTGAGTGTGTCACCCTGCGGTGTGCTGGGTGAGTGTGTCGGCCTGCGGTGTGCTGGGTGAGTGTGTCGGCCTGCGGTGTGCTGGGTGAGTGTGTCACCCTGCGGTGTGCTGGGTGAGTGTGTCGGCCTGCGGTGTGCTGGGTGAGTGTGTCGGCCGGCGGTGTGCTGGGTGAGTGTGTCGGCCTGCGGTGTGCTGGGTGAGTGTGTCACCCTGCGGTGTGCTGGGTGAGTGTGTCGGCCTGCGGTGTGCTGGGTGAGTGTGTCGGCCTGCGGTGTGCTGGGTGAGTGTGTCAGCCTGCGGTGTGCTGGGTGAGTGTGTCGACCTGCGGTGTGCTGGGTGAGTGTGTCAGCCTGCGGTGTGCTGGGTGAGTGTGTCAGCCTGCGGTGTGCTGGGTGAGTGTGTCGGCCTGCGGTGTGCTGGGTGAGTGTGTCAGCCTGCGGTGTGCTGGGTGAGTGTGTCGACCTGCGGTGTGCTGGGTGAGTGTGTCAGCCTGCGGTGTGCTGGGTGAGTGTGTCAGCCTGCGGTGTGCTGGGTGAGTGTGTCGGCCTGCGGTGTGCTGGGTGAGTGTGTCAGCCTGCGGTGTGCTGGGTGAGTGTGTCAGCCTGCGGTGTGCTGGGTGAGTGTGTCGGCCTGCGGTGTGCTGGGTGAGTGTGTCAGCCTGCGGTGTGCTGGGTGAGTGTGTCAGCCTGCGGTATGCTGGGTGAGTGTGTCGGCCTGCGGTGTGCTGGGTGAGTGTGTCACCCTGCGGTGTGCTGGGTGAGTGTGTCGGCCTGCGGTGTGCTGGGTGAGTGTGTCAGCCTGCGGTGTGCTGGGTGAGTGTGTCGACCTGCGGTATGCTGGGTGAGTGTGTCGGCCTGCGGTGTGCTGGGTGAGTGTGTCGGCCTGCGGTGTGCTGGGTGAGTGTGTCACCCTGCGGTGTGCTGGGTGAGTGTGTCGGCCTGCGGTGTGCTGGGTGAGTGTGTCACCCTGCGGTGTGCTGGGTGAGTGTGTCGGCCTGCGGCGTGAGTGTGTCAGCCTGCGGTGTGCTGGGTGAGTGTGTCGGCCTGCAGTGTGCTGGGTGAGTGTGTCGGCCTGCAGTGTGCTGGGTGAGTGTGTCGGCCTGCGGCGTGAGTGTGTCAGCCTGCGGTGTGCTGGGTGAGTGTGTCAGCCTGCGGTGTGCTGGGTGAGTGTGTCGGCCTGCGGTGTGCTGGGTGAGTGTGTCGGCCTGCGGTGTGCTGGGTGAGTGTGTCGGCCTGCAGTGTGCTGGGTGAGTGTGTCAGCCTGCGGTGTGCTGGGTGAGTGTGTCAGCCTGCGGTGTGCTGGGTGAGTGTGTCGGCCTGCGGTGTGCTGGGTGAGTGTGTCGGCCTGCGGTGTGCTGGGTGAGTGTGTCGGCCTGCGGTGTGAGTGTGTCGACCTGCGGTGTGCTGGGTGAGTGTGTCGGCCTGCGGTGTGCTGGGTGAGTGTCTCAGCCTGCGGCGTGAGTGTGTCGACCTGCGGTGTGCTGGGTGAGTGTGTCAGCCTGCGGTGTGCTGGGTGAGTGTGTCGGCCTGCGGTGTGCTGGGTGAGTGTGTCGGCCTGCGGTGTGCTGGGTGAGTGTGTCAGCCTGCGGCGTGAGTGTGTCAGCCTGCGGTGTGCTGGGTGAGTGTATCGGCCTGCGGTGTGCTGGGTGAGTGTGTCGGCCTGCGGTGTGCTGGGTGAGTGTGTCGGCCTGCGGTGTGCTGGGTGAGTGTGTCGGCCTGCGGTGTGCTGGGTGAGTGTGTCGGCCTGCGGTGTGCTGGGTGAGTGTGTCGGCCTGCGGTGTGCTGGGTGAGTGTGTCGGCCTGCGGTGTGCTGGGTGAGTGTGTCGGCCTGCGGTGTGAGTGTGTCGACCTGCGGTGTGCTGGGTGAGTGTGTCGGCCTGCGGTGTGCTGGGTGAGTGTCTCAGCCTGCGGCGTGAGTGTGTCGACCTGCGGTGTGCTGGGTGAGTGTGTCAGCCTGCGGTGTGCTGGGTGAGTGTGTCGGCCTGCGGTGTGCTGGGTGAGTGTGTCGGCCTGCGGTGTGCTGGGTGAGTGTGTCAGCCTGCGGCGTGAGTGTGTCAGCCTGCGGTGTGCTGGGTGAGTGTGTCAGCCTGCGGTGTGCTGGGTGAGTGTGTCAGCCTGCGGTGTGCTGGGTGAGTGTGTCACCCTGCGGTGTGAGTGTGTCGGCCTGCGGTGTGCTGGGTGAGTGTGTCGGCCTGCGGTGTGCTGGGTGAGTGTGTCGGCCTGCGGTGTGCTGGGTGAGTGTGTCACCCTGCGGTGTGCTGGGTGAGTGTGTCACCCTGCGGTGTGCTGGGTGAGTGTGTCGGCCTGCGGTGTGCTGGGTGAGTGTGTCACCCTGCGGTGTGCTGGGTGAGTGTGTCGGCCTGCGGTGTGCTGGGTGAGTGTGTCGGCCTGCGGTGTGCTGGGTGAGTGTGTCACCCTGCGGTGTGCTGGGTGAGTGTGTCGGCCTGCGGTGTGCTGGGTGAGTGTGTCGGCCGGCGGTGTGCTGGGTGAGTGTGTCGGCCTGCGGTGTGCTGGGTGAGTGTGTCGGCCTGCGGTGTGCTGGGTGAGTGTGTCAGCCTGCGGTGTGCTGGGTGAGTGTGTCACCCTGCGGTGTGAGTGTGTCGGCCTGCGGTGTGCTGGGTGAGTGTGTCGGCCTGCGGTGTGCTGGGTGAGTGTGTCGGCCTGCGGTGTGCTGGGTGAGTGTGTCACCCTGCGGTGTGCTGGGTGAGTGTGTCACCCTGCGGTGTGCTGGGTGAGTGTGTCGGCCTGCGGTGTGCTGGGTGAGTGTGTCGGCCTGCGGTGTGCTGGGTGAGTGTGTCACCCTGCGGTGTGCTGGGTGAGTGTGTCGGCCTGCGGTGTGCTGGGTGAGTGTGTCGGCCGGCGGTGTGCTGGGTGAGTGTGTCGGCCTGCGGTGTGCTGGGTGAGTGTGTCACCCTGCGGTGTGCTGGGTGAGTGTGTCGGCCTGCGGTGTGCTGGGTGAGTGTGTCGGCCTGCGGTGTGCTGGGTGAGTGTGTCAGCCTGCGGTGTGCTGGGTGAGTGTGTCGACCTGCGGTGTGCTGGGTGAGTGTGTCAGCCTGCGGTGTGCTGGGTGAGTGTGTCAGCCTGCGGTGTGCTGGGTGAGTGTGTTAGCCTGCGGTGTGCTGGGTGAGTGTGTCAGCCTGCGGTGTGCTGGGTGAGTGTGTCGACCTGCGGTGTGCTGGGTGAGTGTGTCAGCCTGCGGTGTGCTGGGTGAGTGTGTCAGCCTGCGGTGTGCTGGGTGAGTGTGTCGGCCTGCGGTGTGCTGGATGAGTGTGTCAGCCTGCGGTGTGCTGGGTGAGTGTGTCGGCCTGCGGTGTGCTGGGTGAGTGTGTCGGCCTGCGGTGTGCTGGGTGAGTGTGTCAGCCTGCGGTGTGCTGGGTGAGTGTGTCAGCCTGCGGTGTGCTGGGTGAGTGTGTCGGCCTGCGGTGTGCTGGGTGTGTGTGTCACCCTGCGGTGTGCTGGGTGAGTGTGTCGGCCTGCGGTGTGCTGGGTGAGTGTGTCAGCCTGCGGTGTGCTGGGTGAGTGTGTCGACCTGCGGTATGCTGGGTGAGTGTGTCGGCCTGCGGTGTGCTGGGTGAGTGTGTCGGCCTGCGGTGTGCTGGGTGAGTGTGTCACCCTGCGGTGTGCTGGGTGAGTGTGTCACCCTGCGGTGTGCTGGGTGAGTGTGTCGGCCTGCGGTGTGCTGGGTGAGTGTGTCACCCTGCGGTGTGCTGGGTGAGTGTGTCGGCCTGCGGCGTGAGTGTGTCAGCCTGCGGTGTGCTGGGTGAGTGTGTCGGCCTGCAGTGTGCTGGGTGAGTGTGTCGGCCTGCAGTGTGCTGGGTTAGTGTGTCGGCCTGCGGCGTGAGTGTGTCAGCCTGCGGTGTGCTGGGTGAGTGTGTCAGCCTGCGGTGTGCTGGGTGAGTGTGTCGGCCTGCGGTGTGCTGGGTGAGTGTGTCGGCCTGCGGTGTGCTGGGTGAGTGTGTCGGCCTGCAGTGTGCTGGGTGAGTGTGTCAGCCTGCGGTGTGCTGGGTGAGTGTGTCAGCCTGCGGTGTGCTGGGTGAGTGTGTCGGCCTGCGGTGTGCTGGGTGAGTGTGTCGGCCTGCGGTGTGCTGGGTGAGTGTGTCGGCCTGCGGTGTGAGTGTGTCGACCTGCGGTGTGCTGGGTGAGTGTGTCGGCCTGCGGTGTGCTGGGTGAGTGTCTCAGCCTGCGGCGTGAGTGTGTCGACCTGCGGTGTGCTGGGTGAGTGTGTCAGCCTGCGGTGTGCTGGGTGAGTGTGTCGGCCTGCGGTGTGCTGGGTGAGTGTGTCGGCCTGCGGTGTGCTGGGTGAGTGTGTCAGCCTGCGGCGTGAGTGTGTCAGCCTGCGGTGTGCTGGGTGAGTGTATCGGCCTGCGGTGTGCTGGGTGAGTGTGTCGGCCTGCGGTGTGCTGGGTGAGTGTGTCAGCCTGCGGTGTGCTGGGTGAGTGTGTCGGCCTGCGGTGTGCTGGGTGAGTGTGTCGGCCTGCGGTGTGCTGGGTGAGTGTGTCGGCCTGCGGTGTGCTGGGTGAGTGTGTCGGCCTGCGGTGTGCTGGGTGAGTGTGTCGGCCTGCGGTGTTAGTGTGTCGGCCTGCGGTGTGCTGGGTGAGTGTGTCGGCCTGCGGTGTGAGTGTGTCGACCTGCGGTGTGCTGGGTGAGTGTGTCGGCCTGCGGTGTGCTGGGTGAGTGTCTCAGCCTGCGGCGTGAGTGTGTCGACCTGCGGTGTGCTGGGTGAGTGTGTCAGCCTGCGGTGTGCTGGGTGAGTGTGTCGGCCTGCGGTGTGCTGGGTGAGTGTGTCGGCCTGCGGTGTGCTGGGTGAGTGTGTCAGCCTGCGGCGTGAGTGTGTCAGCCTGCGGTGTGCTGGGTGAGTGTATCGGCCTGCGGTGTGCTGGGTGAGTGTGTCAGCCTGCGGCGTGAGTGTGTCAGCCTGCGGTGTGCTGGGTGAGTGTGTCGGCCTGCGGTGTGCTGGGTGAGTGTGTCGGCCTGCGGCGTGAGTGTGTCAGCCTGCGGTGTGCTGGGTGAGTGTGTCAGCCTGCGGTGTGCTGAGTGAGTGTGTCGGCCTGCGGTGTGCTGGGTGAGTGTGTCGGCCTGCGGTGTGCTGTGTGAGTGTGTCGGCCTGCGGTGTGCTGGGTGAGTGTGTCGGCCTGCGGTGTGCTGGGTGAGTGTGTCGGCCTGCGGTGTGCTGGGTGAGTGTGTCGGCCTGCGGTGTGCTGGGTGAGTGTGTCGGCCTGCGGTGTGCTGGTGAGTGTGTCGGCCTGCGGTGTGCTGGGTGAGTGTCTCAGCCTGCGGCGTGAGTGTGTCGACCTGCGGTGTGCTGGGTGAGTGTGTCAGCCTGCGGTGTGCTGGGTGAGTGTGTCGGCCTGCGGTGTGCTGGGTGAGTGTGTCGGCCTGCGGTGTGCTGGGTGAGTGTGTCAGCCTGCGGCGTGAGTGTGTCAGCCTGCGGTGTGCTGGGTGAGTGTATCGGCCTGCGGTGTGCTGGGTGAGTGTGTCGGCCTGCGGTGTGCTGGGTGAGTGTGTCGGCCTGCGGTGTTAGTGTGTCGGCCTGCGGTGTGCTGGGTGAGTGTGTCGGCCTGCGGTGTGAGTGTGTCGACCTGCGGTGTGCTGGGTGAGTGTGTCGGCCTGCGGTGTGCTGGGTGAGTGTGTCGGCCTGCGGTGTGCTGGGTGAGTGTGTCGGCCTGCGGTGTGCTGGGTGAGTGTGTCGGCCTGCGGTGTGCTTGGTGAGTGTGTCGGCCTGCGGTGTGCTGGGTGAGTGTGTCGGCCTGCGGTGTGCTGGGTGAGTGTGTCAGCCTGCGGCGTGAGTGTGTCAGCCTGCGGTGTGCTGGGTGAGTGTATCGGCCTGCGGTGTGCTGGGTGAGTGTGTCAGCCTGCGGCGTGAGTGTGTCAGCCTGCGGTGTGCTGGGTGAGTGTGTCGGCCTGCGGTGTGCTGGGTGAGTGTGTCGGCCTGCGGCGTGAGTGTGTCAGCCTGCGGTGTGCTGGGTGAGTGTGTCAGCCTGCGGTGTGCTGAGTGAGTGTGTCGGCCTGCGGTGTGCTGGGTGAGTGTGTCGGCCTGCGGTGTGCTGTGTGAGTGTGTCGGCCTGCGGTGTGCTGGGTGAGTGTGTCGGCCTGCGGTGTGCTGGGTGAGTGTGTCGGCCTGCGGTGTGCTGGGTGAGTGTGTCGGCCTGCGGTGTGCTGGGTGAGTGTGTCGGCCTGCGGTGTGCTGGTGAGTGTGTCGGCCTGCGGTGTGCTGGGTGAGTGTGTCGGCCTGCGGTGTGCTGGGTGAGTGTGTCGGCCTGCGGCATGAGTGTGTCAGCCTGCGGTGTGCTGGGTGAGTGTGTCGGCCTGCGGTGTGCTGGGTGAGTGTGTCGGCCTGCGGTGTGCTGGGTGAGTGTGTCGGCCTGCGGTGTGCGGCGTGAGTGTGTCCGCCTGCGGTATGCTGGGTGAGTGTGTCGACCTGCGGTGTGCTGGGTGAGTGTGTCACCCTGCGGTGTGCTGGGTGAGTGTGTCAGCCTGCGGTGTGCTGGGTGAGTGTGTCACCCTGCGGTGTGCTGGGTGAGTGTGTCGGCCTGCGGTGTGCTGGGTGAGTGTGTCGGCCTGCGGTGTGCTGGGTGAGTGTGTCACCCTGCGGTGTGCTGGGTGAGTGTGTCACCCTGCGGTGTGCTGGGTGAGTGTGTCGGCCTGCGGTGTGCTGGGTGAGTGTGTCACCCTGCGGTGTGCTGGGTGAGTGTGTCACCCTGCGGTGTGCTGGGTGAGTGTGTCGGCCTGCGGTGTGCTGGGTGAGTGTGTCGGCCGGCGGTGTGCTGGGTGAGTGTGTCGGCCTGCGGTGTGCTGGGTGAGTGTGTCACCCTGCGGTGTGCTGGGTGAGTGTGTCGGCCTGCGGTGTGCTGGGTGAGTGTGTCGGCCTGCGGTGTGCTGGGTGAGTGTGTCGGCCTGCGGTGTGCTGGGTGAGTGTGTCGGCCTGCGGTGTGCTGGGTGAGTGTGTCGGCCTGCGGTGTGCTGGGTGAGTGTGTCGGCCTGCGGTGTGCTGGGTGAGTGTGTCAGCCTGCGGCGTGAGTGTGTCACCCTGCGGTGTGCTGGGTGAGTGTGTCGGCCTGCGGTGTGCTGGGTGAGTGTGTCACCCTGCGGTGTGCTGGGTGAGTGTGTCGGCCTGCGGTGTGCTGGGTGAGTGTGTCACCCTGCGGTGTGCTGGGTGAGTGTGTCAGCCTGCGGTGTGCTGGGTGAGTGTGTCGGCCTGCGGTGTGCTGGGTGAGTGTGTCGACCTGCGGTATGCTGGGTGAGTGTGTCGGCCTGCGGCGTGCTGGGTGAGTGTGTCGACCTGCGGTGTGCTGGGTGAGTGTGTCACCCTGCGGTGTGCTGGGTGAGTGTGTCGGCCTGCGGTGTGCTGGGTGAGTGTGTCACCCTGCGGTGTGCTGGGTGAGTGTGTCGGCCTGCGGCGTGAGTGTGTCAGCCTGCGGTGTGCTGGGTGAGTGTGTCGGCCTGCAGTGTGCTGGGTGAGTGTGTCGGCCTGCAGTGTGCTGGGTGAGTGTGTCGGCCTGCGGCGTGAGTGTGTCAGCCTGCGGTGTGCTGGGTGAGTGTGTCAGCCTGCGGTGTGCTGGGTGAGTGTGTCGGCCTGCGGTGTGCTGGGTGAGTGTGTCGGCCTGCGGTGTGCTGGGTGAGTGTGTCGGCCTGCAGTGTGCTGGGTGAGTGTGTCAGCCTGCGGTGTGCTGGGTGAGTGTGTCGGCCTGCGGTGTGCTGGGTGAGTGTGTCGGCCTGCGGTGTGCTGGGTGAGTGTCTCAGCCTGCGGCGTGAGTGTGTCGACCTGCGGTGTGCTGGGTGAGTGTGTCAGCCTGCGGTGTGCTGGGTGAGTGTGTCGGCCTGCGGTGTGCTGGGTGAGTGTGTCGGCCTGCGGTGTGCTGGGTGAGTGTGTCAGCCTGCGGTGTGCTGGGTGAGTGTATCGGCCTGCGGTGTGCTGGGTGAGTGTGTCGGCCTGCGGTGTGCTGGGTGAGTGTGTCAGCCTGCGGTGTGCTGGGTGAGTGTGTCGGCCTGCGGTGTTAGTGTGTCGGCCTGCGGTGTGCTGGGTGAGTGTGTCGGCCTGCGGTGTGAGTGTGTCGACCTGCGGTGTGCTGGGTGAGTGTGTCGGCCTGCGGTGTGCTGGGTGAGTGTCTCAGCCTGCGGCGTGAGTGTGTCGACCTGCGGTGTGCTGGGTGAGTGTGTCAGCCTGCGGTGTGCTGGGTGAGTGTGTCGGCCTGCGGTGTGCTGGGTGAGTGTGTCGGCCTGCGGTGTGCTGGGTGAGTGTGTCAGCCTGCGGCGTGAGTGTGTCAGCCTGCGGTGTGCTGGGTGAGTGTATCGGCCTGCGGTGTGCTGGGTGAGTGTGTCAGCCTGCGGCGTGAGTGTGTCAGCCTGCGGTGTGCTGGGTGAGTGTGTCGGCCTGCGGTGTGCTGGGTGAGTGTGTCGGCCTGCGGCGTGAGTGTGTCAGCCTGCGGTGTGCTGGGTGAGTGTGTCAGCCTGCGGTGTGCTGAGTGAGTGTGTCGGCCTGCGGTGTGCTGGGTGAGTGTGTCGGCCTGCGGTGTGCTGGGTGAGTGTGTCGGCCTGCGGTGTGCTGGGTGAGTGTGTCACCCTGCGGTGTGCTGGGTGAGTGTGTCACCCTGCGGTGTGCTGGGTGAGTGTGTCGGCCTGCGGTGTGCTGGGTGAGTGTGTCGGCCTGCGGTGTGCTGAGTGAGTGTGTCGGCCTGCGGTGTGCTGGGTGAGTGTGTCGGCCTGCGGTGTGCTGGTGAGTGTGTCGGCCTGCGGTGTGCTGGGTGAGTGTCTCAGCCTGCGGCGTGAGTGTGTCGACCTGCGGTGTGCTGGGTGAGTGTGTCAGCCTGCGGTGTGCTGGGTGAGTGTGTCAGCCTGCGGTGTGCTGGGTGAGTGTGTCAGCCTGCGGTGTGCTGGGTGAGTGTGTCGGCCTGCGGTGTGCTGGGTGAGTGTGTCGGCCTGCGGTGTGCTGGGTGAGTGTGTCGGCCTGCGGTGTGCTGGCTGAGTGTGTCAGCCTGCGGTGTGCTGGGTGAGTGTGTCGGCCTGCGGTGTTAGTGTGTCGGCCTGCGGTGTGCTGGGTGAGTGTGTCGGCCTGCGGTGTGAGTGTGTCGACCTGCGGTGTGCTGGGTGAGTGTGTCGGCCTGCGGTGTGCTGGGTGAGTGTGTCGGCCTGCGGTGTGCTGGCTGAGTGTGTCAGCCTGCGGTGTGCTGGGTGAGTGTGTCGGCCTGCGGTGTTAGTGTGTCGGCCTGCGGTGTGCTGGGTGAGTGTGTCGGCCTGCGGTGTGAGTGTGTCGACCTGCGGTGTGCTGGGTGAGTGTGTCGGCCTGCGGTGTGCTGGGTGAGTGTCTCAGCCTGCGGCGTGAGTGTGTCGACCTGCGGTGTGCTGGGTGAGTGTGTCAGCCTGCGGTGTGCTGGGTGAGTGTGTCGGCCAGCGGTGTGCTG
Organism: Heptranchias perlo; assembly: GCF_035084215.1. Lineage (NCBI taxonomy): Eukaryota > Metazoa > Chordata > Chondrichthyes > Hexanchiformes > Hexanchidae > Heptranchias > Heptranchias perlo. Next base: position 136,949,264 of record NC_090329.1, read on the forward strand.
GGTGAGTGTGTCAGCCTGCGGTGTGCTGGGTGAGTGTGTCGACCTGCGGTGTGCTGGGTGAGTGTGTCGGCCAGCGGTGTGCTGGGTGAGTGTGTCGGCCTGCGGTGTGCTGGGTGAGTGTGTCAGCCTGCGGCGTGAGTGTGTCAGCCTGCGGTGTGCTGGGTGAGTGTATCGGCCTGCGGTGTGCTGGGTGAGTGTGTCAGCCTGCGGCGTGAGTGTGTCAGCCTGCGGTGTGCTGGGTGAGTGTGTCGGCCTGCGGTGTGCTGGGTGAGTGTGTCGGCCTGCGGCGTGAGTGTGTCAGCCTGCGGTGTGCTGGGTGAGTGTGTCAGCCTGCGGTGTGCTGAGTGAGTGTGTCGGCCTGCGGTGTGCTGGGTGAGTGTGTCGGCCTGCGGTGTGCTGTGTGAGTGTGTCGGCCTGCGGTGTGCTGGGTGAGTGTGTCGGCCTGCGGTGTGCTGGGTGAGTGTGTCGGCCTGCGGTGTGCTGGGTGAGTGTGTCGGCCTGCGGTGTGCTGGGTGAGTGTGTCGGCCTGCGGTGTGCTGGGTGAGTGTGTCGGCCTGCGGTGTGCTGGGTGAGTGTGTCGGCCTGCGGCGTGAGTGTGTCAGCCTGCGGTGTGCTGTGTGAGTGTGTCAGCCTGCGGTGTGCTGGGTGAGTGTGTCGGCCTGCGGTGTGCTGGGTGAGTGTGTCACCCTGCGGTGTGCTGGGTGAGTGTGTCGGCCTGCGGCGTGAGTGTGTCAGCCTGCGGTGTGCTGGGTGAGTGTGTCGGCCTGCAGTGTGCTGGGTGAGTGTGTCGGCCTGCAGTGTGCTGGGTGAGTGTGTCGGCCTGCGGCGTGAGTGTGTCAGCCTGCGGTGTGCTGGGTGAGTGTGTCAGCCTGCGGTGTGCTGGGTGAGTGTGTCGGCCTGCGGTGTGCTGGGTGAGTGTGTCGGCCTGCGGTGTGCTGGGTGAGTGTGTCGGCCTGCGGTGTGCTGGGTGAGTGTGTCAGCCTGCGGTGTGCTGGGTGAGTGTGTCAGCCTGCGGTGTGCTGGGTGAGTGTGTCGGCCTGCGGTGTGCTGGATGAGTGTGTCGGCCTGCGGTGTGCTGGGTGAGTGTGTCGGCCTGCGGTGTGAGTGTGTCGACCTGCGGTGTGCTGGGTGAGTGTGTCGGCCTGCGGTGTGCTGGGTGAGTGTCTCAGCCTGCGGCGTGAGTGTGTCGACCTGCGGTGTGCTGGGTGAGTGTGTCAGCCTGCGGTGTGCTGGGTGAGTGTGTCGGCCTGCGGTGTGCTGGGTGAGTGTGTCGGCCTGCGGTGTGCTGGGTGAGTGTGTCAGCCTGCGGCGTGAGTGTGTCAGCCTGCGGTGTGCTTTGTGAGTGTATCGGCCTGCGGTGTGCTGGGTGAGTGTGTCGGCCTGCGGTGTGCTGGGTGAGTGTGTCGGCCTGCGGTGTGAGTGTGTCGACCTGCGGTGTGCTGGGTGAGTGTGTCAGCCTGCGGTGTGCTGGGTGAGTGTGTCAGCCTGCGGTGTGCTGGGTGAGTGTGTCAGCCTGCGGTGTGCTGTGTGAGTGTGTCGGCCTGCGGTGTGCTGGGTGAGTGTGTCGGCCTGCGGTGTGCTGGGTGAGTGTGTCACCCTGCGGTGTGCTGGGTGAGTGTGTCGGCCTGCGGTGTGCTGGGTGAGTGTGTCGGCCTGCGGCGTGAGTGTGTCAGCCTGCGGTGTGCTGGGTGAGTGTGTCAGCCTGCGGTGTGCTGGGTGAGTGTGTCAGCCTGCGGTGTGCTGTGTGAGTGTGTCGGCCTGCGGTGTGCTGGGTGAGTGTGTCGGCCTGCGGTGTGCTGGGTGAGTGTGTCGGCCTGCGGTGTGCTGGGTGAGTGTGTCGGCCTGCGGTGTGCTGGGTGAGTGTGTCGGCCTGCGGTGTGCTGAGTGAGTGTGTCGGCCTGCGGTGTGCTGGTGAGTGTGTCGGCCTGCGGTGTGCTGGGTGAGTGTGTCGGCCTGCGGTGTGCTGGGTGAGTGTGTCGGCCTGCGGCGTGAGTGTGTCAGCCTGTGGTGTGCTGGGTGAGTGTGTCAGCCTGCGGTGTGCTGGGTGAGTGTGTCGGCCTGCGGTGTGCTGGGTGAGTGTGTCGGCCTGCGGTGTGCTGGGTGAGTGTGTCGGCCTGCGGTGTGCTGGGTGAGTGTGTCGGCCTGCGGTGTGCTGGATGAGTGTGTCAGCCTGCGGCGTGAGTGTGTCAGCCTGCGGTGTGCTGGGTGAGTGTGTCGGCCTGCGGTGTGCTGGGTGAGTGTGTCGGCCTGCGGCGTGAGTGTGTCAGCCTGCGGTGTGCTGGGTGAGTGTGTCAGCCTGCGGTGTGCTGGGTGAGTGTGTCGGCCTGCGGTGTGCTGGGTGAGTGTGTCGGCCTGCGGTGTGCTGTGTGAGTGTGTCGGCCTGCGGTGTGCTGGGTGAGTGTGTCGGCCTGCGGTGTGCTGGGTGAGTGTGTCGGCCTGCGGTGTGCTGGGTGAGTGTGTCGGCCTGCGGTGTGCTGGTGAGTGTGTCGGCCTGCGGTGTGCTGGGTGAGTGTGTCGGCCTGCGGTGTGCTGGGTGAGTGTGTCGGCCTGCGGCGTGAGTGTGTCAGCCTGCGGTGTGCTGGGTGAGTGTGTCAGCCTGCGGTGTGCTGGGTGAGTGTGTCGGCCTGCGGTGTGCTGGGTGAGTGTGTCGGCCTGCGGTGTGCTGGGTGAGTGTGTCGGCCTGCAGTGTGCTGGGTGAGTGTGTCAGCCTGCGGTGTGCTGGGTGAGTGTGTCAGCCTGCGGTGTGCTGGGTGAGTGTGTCGGCCTGCGGTGTGCTGGGTGAGTGTGTCAGCCTGCGGTGTGCTGGGTGAGTGTGTCGGCCTGCGGTGTGCTGGGTGAGTGTGTCGGCCTGCGGTGTGAGTGTGTCAGCCTGCGGTGTGCTGGGTGAGTGCGTCGGCCTGCGGCGTGAGTGTGTCGACCTGCGGTGTGCTGGGTGAGTGTGTCAGCCTGCGGTGTGCTGGGTGAGTGTGTCGGCCTGCGGTGTTAGTGTGTCGGCCTGCGGTGTGCTGGGTGAGTGTGTCGGCCTGCGGTGTGAGGGTGTCGATCTGCGGTGTGAGGGTGTTGGTCTCCAGTGTGAGTGCTGGGTGAGTGTGTTGTTCTGTGGTGTGTGTGTGTCGGCCTGCGGTGTGAGTGCTGGGTGAGTGTGTCGATCTGCGGTGTGAGGGTGTTGGTCTCCAGTGTGAGTGCTGGGTGAGTGTGTCGATCTGCGGTGTGAGGGTGTTGGTCTCCAGTGTGAGTGCTGGGTGAGTGTGTCGGCCTGCGGTGTGAGTGTGTTGGTCTCCAGTGTGAGTGCTGGGTGAGTGTGTCGATCTGCGGTGTGAGGGTGTTGGTCTCCAGTGTGAGTGTTGGGTGAGTGTGTCGGCCTGCGGTGTGAGGGTGTTGGTCTCCAGTGTGAGTGCTGGGTGAGTGTGTCGATCTGCGGTGTGAGTGTGTTGGTCTCCAGTGTGAGTGCTGGGTGAGTGTGTCGATCTGCGGTGTGAGGGTGTTGGTCTCCAGTGTGAGTGCTGGGTGAGTGTGTCGATCTGCGGTGTGAGGGTGTTGGTCTCCAGTGTGAGTGCTGGGTGAGTGTGTCGATCTGCGGTGTGAGGGTGTTGGTCTCCAGTGTGAGTGCTGGGTGAGTGTGTCGATCTGCGGTGTGAGGGTGTTGGTCTCCAGTGTGAGTGCTGGGTGAGTGTGTCGGCCTGCGGTGTGAGGGTGTTGGTCTCCAGTGTGAGTGCTGGGTGAGTGTGTCGATCTGCGGTGTGAGGGTGTTGGTCTCCAGTGTGAGTGCTGGGTGAGTGTGTCGATCTGCGGTGTGAGGGTGTTGGTCTCCAGTGTGAGTGCTGGGTGAGTGTGTCGGCCTGCGGTGTGAGGGTGTTGGTCTCCAGTGTGAGTGCTGGGTGAGTGTGTCGATCTGCGGTGTGAGGGTGTTGGTCTCCAGTGTGAGTGCTGGGTGAGTGTGTCGATCTGCGGTGTGAGGGTGTTGGTCTCCAGTGTGAGTGCTGGGTGAGTGTGTCGATCTGCGGTGTGAGTGTGTTGGTCTCCAGTGTGAGTGCTGGGTGAGTGTGTTGATCTGCGGTGTGAGGGTGTTGGTCTCCAGTGTGAGTGCTGGGTGAGTGTGTCGGCCTGCGGTGTGAGGGTGTTGGTCTCCAGTGTGAGTGCTGGGTGAGTGTGTCGGCCTGCGGTGTGAGGGTGTTGGTCTCCAGTGTGAGTGCTGGGTGAGTGTGTCGATCTGCGGTGTGAGGGTGTTGGTCTCCAGTGTGAGTGCTGGGTGAGTGTGTCGATCTGCGGTGTGAGGGTGTTGGTCTCCAGTGTGAGTGCTGGGTGAGTGTGTCGATCTGCGGTGTGAGTGTGTTGGTCTCCAGTGTGAGTGCTGGGTGAGTGTGTTGATCTGCGGTGTGAGGGTGTTGGTCTCCAGTGTGAGTGCTGGGTGAGTGTGTCGATCTGCGGTGTGAGGGTGTTGGTCTCCACTGTGAGTGCTGGGTGAGTGTGTCGGCCTGCGGTGTGAGTGTGTCGGTTTGCAGTCAGCTGTTAAGCTTTGTCTTCAGTGGGAAGCACCTTCCCCTGAATTGTTGACCAGCCTTTTCCCTCTCAGATGCTGCCTAACCTGTTGTGCATTTCCTGTGTGTAATGCCAGACTTGTTTTCATTTCTCCAGGTACGAAGGCCGTGTCGAACTTCCAGATAACCTGAAGACCTTGTTCAGGCCGGTGGCAATGATCGTGCCTGATTACCAGCTCATAGCAGAAATCATGCTGTTCTCCGAGGGATTTAAATCGGCCAAATCTCTCTCCGGAAAGATCGTCGATCTGTACCAGCTGGCCAGCAAACAGTTATCCCAACAGGTAGGAGCTCAGGCTTCCAAAGATTATTGAACCAGTTTCAAAATGGGGATTGATCTGGATGCAATTTTAATTGCACAATTACAGAGTTGAGAACATATAGAGAGTTGAATGAAGCCATTTTTGCACAGTAATTGCCTTAAATTCATGATTTCCCCCAATGGCTCTGTGGCTCAGTCGATAACAGTAAAACCCACTTTACTGGAGAACATGTTGGCAGTTTGTCCATTCAAATGTAAGCTAAGTACCCAGTGTGGCCTGGAGCCGCTGAGCTCAGAAAGATCCCAACTTCGATTCCTCAGCCGGGCTGGGATTGTCGGACTCAGGCAGAGGGGCCGGTGGAGGCCTCACTTCCCCTGAACCGGGGAGGGCAAAATCAGCCGGGAGGGAGAGCGTCCCACTCTTGATCGCTCTCCAGTGAGCCCTGCTCGAACGTGTGCCCATGTTCACGTCAGGGGAGGCCTGGCAGTGACGCCTTTCATGGCATAATAGACACTCACTGACTAGATTCACAGGGGCCATCAGGAAGGTTTCCACCCAAAAATACTGCCCGGCTTTCTCCCTGTCCAGCTCGAATCCTAGTCAGATCCATTAGGATGAGATTGGGGCGGTGGGGGCGGGGGGGGGGGAGTAGGGTGGTAGGAGGAGGAAAGTCTTGTTAAAGAACATTTCACTCTGGAAGCCGGGAGTACTGCAGGTCGGATCCTGCACTCAATCTGCACGCTGGTGACTCTCAGTTCCAAAAGCGACATCACAGTCAGTATCAGGCGGAACAGGCTCGAGGGGCTGAATGGCCTCCTCCTGTTCCTATGTTCCGAGTGATGCAAATGGAAGTGTTTTGCTTAAGTTTGAATGGGCAAGCTGCCAGCATGTCCCTGAGTAATTAATGATTCACCAGCAGTATCCCATTGATGTCACATTCACAGCAGCTGTTTGTAGTGAGGGCCATGTTCCAAGATGCTCTGAGTGGAACACAGAGAGGGGCCAGAATTTTTGAATAATTTGTTCTCTCTGAGGAAGCTTCTGAACTCACTATCGTTTCCTGTCTCCGTAGGATCACTATGACTTTGGAATGAGGTCCATAAAGTCTGTGTTAGTGATGGCAGGACAGAAGAAGGGAGCAACAGAGATTAAGTAAGTGCACCAAGACGGAACTTGTCCCTCTCACCGACTGCACTGAGGGAAGGGCCACACCATCTTAGAGTCATAGAGTCATAGAGTTATACAGCATGGATAGAGGCCCTTCGGCCCATCGTGTCCGCGCCGGCCATCAGCCCTGTCTACTCTAATCCCATATTCCAGCATTTGGTCCGTAGCCTTGTATGCTATGGCATTTCAAGTGCTCATCCAAATGCTTCTTGAATGTTGTGAGGCTTCCTGCCTCCACAACCCTTTCAGGCAGTGAGTTCCAGACTCCAACCACCCTCTGGGTGAAAAAGTTCTTTCTCAAATCCCCTCTAAACCTCCCGCCTTTTACCTTGAATCTATGTCCCCTTGTTATAGAACCCTCAACGAAGGGAAAAAGCTCCTTAGTATCCATCCTATCTGTGCCCCTCATAATTTTGTACACCTCAATCATGTCCCCCCTCAGCCTCCTCTGCTCCAAGGAAAACAAACCCAATCTTCCCAGTCTCTCTTCATAGCTGAAGCGCTCCAGCCTTGGTAACATCCTGGTGAATCTCCTCTGCACCCTCTCCAAAGCGATCACATCCTTCCTGTAGTGTGGCAACCAGAACTGCACACAGTACTCCAGCTGTGGCCTAACCAGTGTTTTATACAGCTCCATCATAACCTCCTTGCTCTTATATTCTATGCCTCGGCTAATAAAGGCAAGTATCCCATATGCCTTCTTTACCACCTTATCTACCTGTTCCGCCGCCTTCAGGGATCTGTGAACTTGCACACCAAGATCCCTCTGACCCTCTGTCTTGCCTTGGGTCCTCCCATTCATTGTGTATTCCCTTGCCTTGTTAGTCCCTCCAAAGTGCATCACCTCGCACTTTTCTGGGTTAAATTCCATTTGCCACTGTTCCGCCCATCTGACCAACCCATCTATATCGTCCTGCAGACTGAGGCTATCCTCCTCGCTATTTACCACCCTACCAATTTTTGTATCATCAGCGAACTTACTGATCATACCTTTTACATTCATATCCAAGTCATTAATGTAGACCACAAACAGCAAGGGACCCAGCACCGATCCCTGTGGTACCCCACTGGCCACAGGCTTCCAGTCACAAAAACAACCTTCGACCATCACCCTCTGCCTTCTGCCACTAAGCCAGTTTTGTATCCAAAGTGCCAAGGCACCCTGGATTCCATGGGCTCGTACCTTCTTGACCAGTCTCCTGTGGGGGACTTTATCGAAGGCCTTACTGAAATCCATGTATACCACATCCACTGCGTTACCCTCATCCACACGCCTAGTCACCCCCTCAAAAAATTCAATCAAATTAGTCAGACATGATCTTCCCTTGACAAAGCCATGTTGACTATCCCTGATTAATCCTTGCTTCTCCAAGTGGAGACTAATTTTGTCCTTCAGAATTTTTTCCAATAATTTTCCTACCACTGATGTTAGGCTCACTGGCCTGTAGTTCCCCGGTTTTTCCCTACTCCCCTTCTTGATTAATGGTACTACATTAGCGGTTCTCCAGTCCTCTGGCACATCCCCTGTGGCCAGAGAGGCCCCCGCAATCTCCTCCTTTGCCTCACACAGTAGCCTGGGATACATTTCGTCCGGGCCTGGGGATTTGTCCATTTTTAGGCCTGCTAAAACCGCCAATACCTCCTCCCGCTCGATGTTAATATGTTCGAGTATATCACAGTCCCCCTGCCGTATTTCTATGTCTACATCGTCCTTCTCCATAGTGAAAACAGATGCAAAAAATTCATTTAGAACCCCTCCTACATCTGCCGGCTCCACACACACATTGCCATTTTTGTCCCTAATGGGCCCTATTTTTTCCCTAGTCATCCTCTTACCCTTAATATACTTATAAAACATCTTAGGATTTTCCTTTATTTTGCTCGCCAGTGTTATTTCATGGCCCCTCCTTGATCTCCTAATTTCTTTTTTAAGTATCCCCCTGCACTTTTTGTACTCCTCTAGGGCTTCCTCCGTCTTTAGCCTTTTGTATCTGCCAAAAGCCCTCCTTTTTTTCCTAATCCATTCTCGTATAGCCCCTGACATCCAAGGTTCCCTGGAGTTCTTGGAACCACCCTTGACCTTTACGGGAACATGTTGCCATTGTATGGTCTCAATCTCCCTTCTGAAAGACTCCCATTGCTCCGATGCGGATTTTCCTACAAGCAGCTGATCCCAGTCCATTTTGGCCAGATCCTGCCTTATCCTATTAAAATCGGCCTTCCCCCAATTTAGAACCTTTATTTCCAGCCCCTCCCTGTCCTTTTCCATGACCACCTTAAATCTCACCGAATTATGGTCACTGTCACCAAAGTGCTCACCTACTAGCACTTCTTCCACTTGGCCGGCCACATTCCCTAGAATTAGGTCCAGTACCGCCCCCTCTCTTGTCGGACTTTCTACATGCTGGCTCAAAAAGCTCTCCTGGATGCACGTTAAGAATTTTGTACCCTCTAAGCCTTTTACACTCTGAGTATCCCAGTTAATATTGGGGAAGTTGAAATCCCCCACTATTATTACCCTATTATTTGCACAATTTTCTGAGATTTGCCTACATATCTGTTCCTCTATCTCCCCCTGACTGTTTGGGGGCCTATAGTACACTCCCATCAAAGTGCTTGCCCCCTTTTTGTTTTTAAGCTCCACCCATATGGCCTCATTAGAGGAACCTGCTAATATATCATCCCTCCTTATGGCAGTAATTGATTCTTTAATTAATATTGCGACCCCCCCTCCTCTTATACCTCCCCCTCTGTCTCGCCTGAAGATTCTGTACCCCGGAATATTGAGCTGCCAGTCTTGCCCCTCCCTCAACCATGGGCCCGATTTTAGCACCCGCTACCGGGTGCGTTCTCGGCGGGGGGGCCCAGAAAATCCCGAAATCCCGGAGCGGGACCGGATCGCGCCTCGATCCCGCCCACTATCGGGTTCCGCGCTGACGTGCGGGGGTGCGTGCGCAGCCCCCGCTGGTGGGAATCCCGCAGGCAATTAAAGCCAGCGTGATGCAACTTGAGTGTATTTACTTTGGTTGTTCAGGTCCTTAACTGACCTGATTAAGGGACTGTGTGTGATTTTGGATAAACATGGGACTGTTTCACACACTGGGGGAAACACTCCCAGTTGAAATAGACGTGTTGCAGCCGTCAGCCTGTGGCAGCTGCAAAGGTCCATTTGACAGGTAGGGGGGGGGGGGCGAGACCTTCAGCCATTGCAGGAGGCCACTCTGTCACTTGGGACAAAGTTTGGCCTCCACCACCCCCCTCCTGATGGTCGAAGTCACCAACCTGCACACTTACCCCGGGGTCCGGAGACATTGCGGACCCCCTCAGATGTACATCTTGCGGATGGGGGCCGCCGTAGCTGCAGTCATGACCTCCTCAGAGGGCGAACAGCATCACCAGCCTCGCCATCCACGCCGTCCACCTCTGACACATGGAGCTCCACAACAGAGTGCTGTGACACATCCACCTGCACAGCAGGACGGAGGGCTACCGCAGAGAGAGATGCGTCGCAGAGGGCACTACCCTCGCCACACGTTCCACAGACCGAGGCTCAGCCTCCTGGACCTCTCTGAGCAGCAGTGCACACGGAGGCTCAGAGTCACTCGACATGTAGCCGTGGACATCTGCAGCCTCTTTCATGCCGAGCTGCACCTGGCTGGCCCTTGCACCATCTTCCTACCTGTCGCTGTCAAAGTCACCACTGCCCTCCCGAACTTCTGCTCCACAGCCTTCGAGGCTGCAACCGGGGACATCCCCGATGTCTCTCAGTCGTCTGCGCAGAAGAGCCCTGCAAATACACCTACACCCACTCTGCAGTGACACAATGGGTGGCATCAGTGGTGGGTCCTCATAGGGATACCCAGGAGCGGGCATTATTGCACAAACCGGACAGGATTCGCGAAGACATGGCAGTAGTGGTGCCAATATAATGTGTGATGTGAGTTGTTCTTTAATTCAATAGAAGTAAGAACCATGACAATCCCTCAAACACCCTTGTGCATCCCCTTCATGCTCACGACACGTTTGCCTTACGCTGCCTACTGCACATATGTGATGCATGCCCTGTGGCTGCAGCACAGGTAGTGGCAGGTTCAGTGAGGCTGGCCGTGAGAGAGATGCACGAGAGGGTGAGTATGGGATAGAGCCATGAGATTGTATGAGGATTGGGTTGCGTGGTAGTGGCGGGGTGAGTACTGGCGAGGTGAGTAAGTGCAGGTAAGATGAGGATGAGGTTTGAGTGGGTATGAGGGGTCATGTGACAGAGTCGTGTTGGCAGTGCCGATGGAGATGTGGGGTGGGGGCAGTGATGTGGCAGACGGAGTGTAGGGGAAAGACTACGTGTTCTCACTGTGGCTGACCGACTGAGGTCATTGGAGCGCCTCCTGCACTGTGTGCAGGTGGGCGATATGTTGGTGGCGCAGGTGACCCCCTCTGCCACCTCGAGCCAGGCTTTCTTGGTGGCAGAGGTGGGCCGCTTCCTCCCGCCCGCCGGGGGGAAGATCTCTTTCCTCCCCCTCCTCCTCACCCCATCTAATGATACCTGGGGTGAGGCATTATTAAACTGGGAGCAGCCTTCCCCCTGTGCTGCTCCATGCTGTAATTTTTGCTGTTTGTGGCAGCATCTGTCAGTGGAGGACTACCCCTTTAAATAGAGCGCCTCCAGCTGACAGATCTTACTGCGCATGCGCAGCCCGCCCGAGTCGCAGATCAGCATCGGGGAACCCGGAGGAGCAGGTAATTGGCTCCAATTAGTGTGTTGCCTGCTGCGATCGCGCGGGAAACCCACTAATTTCACCGGGCGCGCTGGCCTACCCGCCGAGAACCCGCACCCCTGGTAAAATCGGGCCCCATGTCTCTGTGACAGCAACAATATCATACTCCCATGTGTTTATCAACACCTTCAGTTCATCCACCTTATTCGCAAGACTCCTTGCATTAAAATAGATGCCATCCAGCCTTGCCCTCACATATTTGCCCTGTCTTCCAAGCTGACTTGTTTTTTTCTCTATATTTGGCTGCACATCACCCCCTATTGTAGCTCCACTCTGTATCCCATCCCCCTGCCAAGTTAGTTTAAACCCCCCCTCAACAGTGCTAGCAAACCTCCCCGCAAGGATATTTGTCCCGCTCTGGTTCAGGTGCAACCCGTCCGACTTGTACAAGTCCCACCTTCCTCAGAAGCAGGCCCAGTGATCCAGGAAACTGAAACCCTCCTTCCTGCACCAACTCTTTAGCCACGCATTCATCTGTTCTATCCTCCTATTTCTGTACTCACTAGCCCGTGGCACTGGGAGTAATCCAGAGATTACAACCTTTGAGGTCCTGCTCTTTAATCTGCCACCTAGCTCCCTAAATTCTTGATGCAGGACCTCATCTCCCTTCCTACCTATGTCGTTGGTCTCAATGTGGACCACGACCTCTGCCTGCTCACCCTCCCCTTTGCCAGCAGAGATTTCCCCCTGATGGGAGTTTCCAATCTTGACAGGAACCTTCTGGGTGAAGCAGAGCACAAGGGAGATATTTTCCTTTGAGGGAGAGAGGGACAGTCAGAGTCGACTTGCCCTGCTTCCAGGGACCCTTACTGGAGCCACAGAGCATCCTTCCCCCAACATAGGGGCAGGTTAATGCCACTCTCCTGTCTGGAGCTGGACACCTGGCTCAGGGAGGCCAATTCTTCACAAAATGGTGCTAAGCATGTTTTATCGACAGCGGTAACAGTATTATGATTTAAATTAGATTTAGTTTAATCAGATTTTTTGTTTAGAATCATAGAATGATCAGTCCCATTCCCCAGCTCTTTCCCCATAGCCCTGCAAATTTCTCCCCTTTAAGCATTTATCCAATTCCCTTTTGAAAGTTATTATTGAATCTGCTTCCACCACCTTTCAGGCAGTGCAATCCAGACCATAATAACTCACTGCATTAAAAAAAAATTAACTTTACACTTTTCTGTGTTAAATTTCATCTGCCATGTGTCTGCCCATTTCACCAGTCTGTCTATGCCCTCCTGAAGTCTGTTACTATCCTCCACATTATTTACTACATTCCTGAGTTTCGTGTCATCTGTAAACTTTGAAACTATACCCTCTATACCCAAGTCCAGGTCATTAATATATATCAAAAAGAGCTGTGGTCCTAATACTGATCCCTGGGGGACACCACTGTTTACTTCCCTCCAGTCTGAAAAACAGCCCTTCACCACTACTCTCTGCTTTCTGTCCCTCAACCAATTTTGTATTCACGCTGCTGCTGTCCCTTTAATCCCATGGGCTTTAATTTTACAAACAAGTCTATTATGTGGCACTTTATCAAACGCCTTTTGAAAGTCCATATACACATCAACTGCACTACCCTCATCAACCCTCTCTGTTACTTCATCAAAGAACTCAATCAAGACAGTCAGACATGATTTTCCTTTAACAAATCCGTGCTGATTTTCATTTATTAATCCATATTCTTCCAAGTGACAATTAATTTTATCCCGGATTATTGTCTCTAAAAGTTTCCCTACCACCGACGTTAGGCTGACTGGCCTGTAATTGCTGGATTTATCCCTCTCCCCTTTTTTGAACGGGGGTGTAATATTTGCAATCCACCAGTGCTCTGGCACCAATATCTATAGGAGGATTGGGAGATTGTGGCCAGAACCTCTGCAATTTCCACCCTTACTTCCCTCAGTAACCTAGGATGCTTCCCATCTGGACCGGGTGACTTTACTACTTTGAGCCAACCTTTTAATTATCTCCTATTTATCTATTTTCATCTTATCCAGTTTGTCTGCTACCTCCTTTTTTACTGAGACATTCTCACGGGCACTGGTTTACGGTTATTGAATATTGCAAATTCCACTTTTATTACAACAACTTGCATTTCGGGGAGTGGGAGGTTGGGCTGGAGCAGGGGACAGAGTTAGGGAGAGTCAAGGCCATGAAAGGACTTTAAATTTGAGCCAATGTAGGTCAGTGATACTCCCAAAATCACACTGTAACTGTACCTGTACCTGTGTGACTGTGGTACTCCCAGGATCACACTGTAACTGTCCCTGTACTTGTGTGACTGTGGTACTCCCAGGATCACACTGTAATTGTACTTGTGTGATTGTGATACTCCCAAAATCACATTGTAACTGTACCTGTGTGACTGTGGTACTCCCGGGATCACAATGTAATTGTACTTGTGTGACTGTGGTATTCCCAGGATCACACTGTAACTGTACCTGTGCGACTGTGGTACTCCCAGGATCACACTGTAACAGTACCTGTGTGACTGTGATGCTCCCAAGATCACACTGTAACTGTACCTGTACCTGTGTGACTGTGATACTCCCAAGATCACACTGTAAATGTACCTGTACCTGTGTGACTGTGATACTCCCAGGATCACACTGTAACTGTACCTGCACCTGTGTGACTGTGATACTCCCAGGATCACACTGTAACTGTACCTGCACCTGTGTGACTGTGATACTCCCAGGATCACACTGTAACTGTACCTGCACCCATGTGACTGTGGTACTCCCAAGATCACACTGTAACTGCACCTGTGTGACTGTGGTACTCCCAAGATCACACTGTACTTGTACCTGTGTGACTGTGGTACTCCCAGGATCATACTGTAACTGTACTTGTACCTGTGTGACTGTGGTACTCCCAGGATCACACTGTACCTGTACCTGTGTGACTGTGGTACTCCCAGGATCACACTGTACCTGTACCTGTGTGACTATGGTACTCCCAGAATCACACTGTAATTGTACTTGTGTGATTCTGATACTCCCACAATCACACTGTACCTGTACCTGTACCTGTGTGACTGTGGTACTCCGGGGATCACACTGTAATTGTACTTGTGTGACTGTGGTACTCCCAGGATCACACTGTACCTGTACCTGTGTGACTGTGATGCTCCCAAGATCACAATGTAACTGCACCTGTGTGACAGTGATACTCCCAGGATCATGCGGTACCTGAACCTGTGTGACTGTGGTACTCCCAGGATCACACTGGAACTGCACCTGTGTGTCTGTGGTACTCCCAAGATCACACTGTAACTGCACCTGTGTGAGTGTGGTACTCCCAGGATCACACTGTACTTGTACCTGTGTGACTGTGGTACTCCCAAGATCACACTGTACTTGTACCTGTGTGACTGTGGTGCTCCCAGGATCACACTGTACCTGTACCTGTGTGACTGTGGTACTCCCAAGATCACACTGTACTTGTACCTGTGTGACTGTGGTGCACCCAGGATCACACACTACCTGTACCTGTGTGACTGTGATACTCCCAGGATCACACTGTACCTGCACCTGTGTGACTGTGATACTCCCAGGATCACACTGTACCTGTACCTGCGTGACAGTGATACTCCCAGGATCACGCTGCACCTGAACCTGTGTGACTGTGGTACTCCCAGGATCACACTGTACCTGCACCTGTGTGACTGTGATACTCCCAGGATCACACTGTAACTGTACCTGCGTGACAGTGATACTCCCAGGATCACGCTGCACCTGAACCTGTGTGACTGTGGTACTCCCAAGATCACACTGTAACTGTACCTGTGTGACTGTACTCCCAGGATCACACTGTACCTGTACCTGTGTGACTGTGGTGCTCCCAGGATCACACTGTACCTGTACCTGTGTGACTGTGGTACTGCCAGGATCACACTGTACCTGTGTGACTGTACTCCCAGGATCACACTGTACCTGTACCTGTGTGACTGTGGTGCTCCCAGGATCATACTGTAATTGTACTTGTGTGATTGTGATACTCCCACAATCATACTGTAACTGTACCTGTGTTACTGTGGTACCCCCAGGATCACACTGTAACTGTACTTGTGTGACTGTGATGCTCCCAAGATCACACTGTAACTGTACCTGTACCTGTGTGACTGTGATACTCCCAAGATTACACTGTAACTGTACCTGTACCTGTGTGACTGTGGTACTCCCCAGATCACACTGTAACTGTACCTGTGTGACTGTGATACTCCCAGGATCACACTGTACCTGTACCTGTGTGACTGTGGTGCTCCCAGGATCACACTGTACCTGTACCTGTGTGACTGTGGTACTGCCAGGATCACACTGTACCTGTACCTGTGTGACTGTACTCCCAGGATCACACTGTACCTGTACCTGTGTGACTGTGGTGCTCCCAGGATCACACTGTAATTGTACTTGTGTGATTGTGATACTCCCACAATCATACTGTAACTGTACCTGTGTTACTGTGGTACCCCCAGGATCACACTGTAACTGTACCTGTGTGACTGTGATGCTCACAAGATCACACTGTAACTGTACCTGTACCTGTGTGACTGTGATACTCCCAAGATCACACTGTAAATGTACCTGTACCTGTGTGACTGTGATACTCCCAGGATCACACTGTAACTGTACCTGCACCTGTGTGACTGTGATACTCCCAGGATCACACTGTAACTGTACCTGCACCCGTGTGACTGTGGTACTCCCAAGATCACACTGTAACTGCACCTGTGTGACTGTGGTACTCCCAAGATCACACTGTACTTGTACCTGTGTGACTGTGGTACTCCCAGGATCATACTGTAACTGTACTTGTACCTGTGTGACTGTGGTACTCCCAGGATCACACTGTACCTGTACCTGTGTGACTGTGGTACTCCCAGGATCACACTGTACCTGTACCTGTGTGACTATGGTACTCCCAGAATCACACTGTAATTGTACTTGTGTGATTCTGATACTCCCACAATCACACTGTACCTGTACCTGTACCTGTGTGACTGTGGTACTCCGGGGATCACACTGTAATTGTACTTGTGTGACTGTGGTACTCCCAGGATCACACTGTACCTGTACCTGTGTGACTGTGATGCTCCCAAGATCACAATGTAACTGCACCTGTGTGACAGTGATACTCCCAGGATCATGCGGTACCTGAACCTGTGTGACTGTGGTACTCCCAGGATCACACTGGAACTGCACCTGTGTGTCTGTGGTACTCCCAAGATCACACTGTAACTGCACCTGTGTGAGTGTGGTACTCCCAGGATCACACTGTACTTGTACCTGTGTGACTGTGGTACTCCCAAGATCACACTGTACTTGTACCTGTGTGACTGTGGTGCTCCCAGGATCACACTGTACCTGTACCTGTGTGACTGTGGTACTCCCAAGATCACACTGTACTTGTACCTGTGTGACTGTGGTGCACCCAGGATCACACACTACCTGTACCTGTGTGACTGTGGTACTCCCAGGATCACACTGTACCTGCACCTGTGTGACTGTGATACTCCCAGGATCACACTGTACCTGCACCTGTGTGACTGTGATACTCCCAGGATCACACTGTAACTGTACCTGCGTGACAGTGATACTCCCAGGATCACGCTGCACCTGAACCTGTGTGACTGTGGTACTCCCAAGATCACACTGTAACTGTACCTGTGTGACTGTACTCCCAGGATCACACTGTACTGTACCTGTGTGACTGTGGTGCTCCCAGGATCACACTGTACCTGTACCTGTGTGACTGTGGTACTGCCAGGATCACACTGTACCTGTACCTGTGTGACTGTACTCCCAGGATCACACTGTACCTGTACCTGTGTGACTGTGGTGCTCCCAGGATCATACTGTAATTGTACTTGTGTGATTGTGATACTCCCACAATCATACTGTAACTGTACCTGTGTTACTGTGGTACCCCCAGGATCACACTGTAACTGTACCTGTGTGACTGTGATGCTCCCAAGATCACACTGTAACTGTACCTGTACCTGTGTGACTGTGATACTCCCAAGATTACACTGTAACTGTACCTGTACCTGTGTGACTGTGGTACTCCCCAGATCACACTCGAACTGCACCTGTGTGACTGTGGTACTCCTAGGATCACACTGTACCTGTACCTGTGTGACTGTGATACTCCCAGGATCACACTGTACCTGTACCTGTGTGACTGTGGTGCTCCCAGGATCACACTGTACCTGTACCTGTGTGACTGTGGTACTGCCAGGATCACACTGTACCTGTACCTGTGTGACTGTACTCCCAGGATCACACTGTACCTGTACCTGTGTGACTGTGGTGCTCCCAGGATCACACTGTAATTGTACTTGTGTGATTGTGATACTCCCACAATCATACTGTAACTGTACCTGTGTTACTGTGGTACCCCCAGGATCACACTGTAACTGTACCTGTGTGACTGTGATGCTCCCAAGATCACACTGTAACTGTACCTGTACCTGTGTGACTGTGATACTCCCAAGATTACACTGTAACTGTACCTGTACCTGTGTGACTGTGATACTCCCAGGATCACACTGTACCTGTACCTGTGTGACTGTGGTGCTCCCAGGATCACACTGTAATTGTACTTGTGTGATTGTGATACTCCCACAATCATACTGTAACTGTACCTGTGTTACTGTGGTACCCCCGGATCACACTGTAACTGTACCTGTGTGACTGTGATGCTCCCAAGATCACACTGTAACTGTACCTGTACTTGTGTGACTGTGATACTCCCAAGATTACACTGTAACTGTACCTGTACCTGTGTGACTGTGATACTCCCAGGATCACACTGCACCTGAACCTGTGTGACTGTGGTACTCCCCAGATCACACTGTAACTGCACCTGTGCGACTGTGATACTCCCAGGATCACACTGTACCTGTACCTGTGTGACTGTGATGCTTCCCAGATCACACTGTAACTGCACCTGTGCGACTGTGGTGCTCCCAGGATCACACTGTACTTGTACCTGTGTGACTGTACTCCCCAGATCACACTGTAACTGCACCTGTGCGACTGTGGTGCTCCCAAGATCACACTGTACTTGTACCTGTGTGACTGTGATACTCCCAGGATCACACTGTAACTGCACCTGTGCGACTGTGATAATCCCGGGATCACACTGTAACTGTACTTGTGTGCCTGTGATACTTCCGGTATCACACTGTACCTGTACCTGTGTGACTGTGGTACTCCCAGGATCACACTGTAATCGTACTTGTGTGACTGTGGTACTCCCAGGATCACACTGTAACTGTACCTACACCTGTGTGACTTTGATACTCCCAGGATCACACTGTAACTGTACCTACACCCGTGTGACTGTGATACTCCCAGGAACACACTGTACCTGTACCTGCGTGACTGTGGTACTCCCAGGATCACACTGTACCTGTACCTGTGTGACTGTGATTCTCCCAGGATCACACTGTACCTGTACCTGTGTGACTGTGGTACTCCCAGGATCACACTGTACCTGCACCTGTGCGACTGTGATACTCCCAGGATCACACTGTACCTGTACCTGTGTGACTGTATTCCCCAGATCACACTGTAACTGCACCTGTGCGACTGTGGTGCTCCCAGGATCACACTGTACTTGTACCTGTGTGACTGTACTCCCCAGATCACACTGTAACTGCACCTGTGCGACTGTGATTCTCCCAGGATCACACTGTACCTGTACCTGTGTGACTGTGGTACTCCCAGGATCACACTGTACCTGTACCTGTGTGACTGTGGTACTCCCAGGATCACACTGTACCTGTACCTGTGTGACTGTGGTATTCCCAGGATCACACTGTACCTGTACCTGTGTGACTGTGGTACTCCCAGGATTACACTGTACCTGTACCTGTGTGACTGTGATTCTCCCAGGATCACACTGTACCTGTACCTGTGTGACTGTGGTACTCCCAGGATCACACTGTACCTGTACCTGTGCGACTGCTACATACCCATATCCCCGTACACTGCTACATACACATGTCGTCACGAAAGTGAAACCACAAGGACCTCTAGTGGGTGACGGGGATCCTGAGACACAGCACTTCTTTCCCTTGCTGACTTGTTTTTAAAGATAACACTTTGCCTCAGACATCCTTTCCCTTTGAGTCAATAATTCAACAACTGACAAACACCTGCCCTGAATTTTAAAGTCAGCCCACTAAAAATAAACAAAGATGATCTGATGGGACCGTTTCTGTTTCCACCCAACTGCTGAAATCCCCTTTAAAGCTGCTGCCTCCGAGGGTCACAGAGTGGACCATTGCAACTGTTTGGACCCACAGTGGCCTATCCCGCCGTACGGTTAGAGGAATAATGCAGAGGGGCTGCCAGGTGGGGAGCAAATTTATAGAGACAGTCACCCTGGGTCACTCTGGGGCACGAGCTCACTAGTTTCAGAGTGGCACAGGGGGTGAGTACAGTCTGAGTTCTCATCCGAGGATGGGGAGAGCGGGAGCCATGGGAGGCGAGGAGGTGTGGGGAGGGAGGTGATGAGGGGTTGGGGGCAAGGGGGGCTGTGGGGTGAGGATGTTTGGAGGGAGGGGGTGTGGAGGGGAGTGTTGGGGGGAGGAGGTGGGGAGGAGGAGGGGGAAGGGGTGGGGGGATGGTGAGGGGAGCGGAAGGGAGGATGGTGGGGGGTGGGGGATGGGGAGGTTGAGGCTGTTGGGGGAGGGGTGGAGAGTGTTGGGGGAGGGGGTGTGTGGGACGGAGGGGGTGGGGGTGTTGGGGCAAAGAGGCGGGAGAGTGTGGAGGGGGAGGAGGGTGTTGGGTGGAAGGGGTGTTGGGGGGGAGAGGGTGTTGGGGGAGGAAGGAGGAGGGCAGGGAGTGTTGGGGGAGGGTGGGGAGGGGGTATAGGGGTGGGGGAGGTGGGTGTTGGGGGGGAGAGGGGTGTTGGTGAGGGGGTGGAAGAGGATGGTTTTGGGGGGAGGGGGTGTTAGGGTTCAGGGAGGGGA